>NC_068392.1:17752708-17930208 GCF_023724105.1 Carassius gibelio
TTTAATTGTATAAAGATGCAAAGCTTACTACCACTATTTGTTAAGGTATATTTTACCTTTAAGCATGAACAATTCATGGCTTATCTTTAACTAAACAACTTTACAAAGTTTTACGCAATGGGGATTCAACATGTTTAATACATATTCTTCAAAATAAATGCATATGCATTTCTTAATCACCTGGATCTGAAAACCAATTTCTAAATAAATATTCACAGGACCAAAACTGTACATAATCTGCCTTACTGGCACATCTTACCCACACCTTCCCTAAAACTAAATATTTCAAACACTTGTAATGCCTTACGATATTCATATGCTCCGATATACCACATTCAATAATTGTCACCACCCGGAATGCAGATTCTGCTGGGTATGTGTCTTTTCATGCAGCTCTTGTTAAGGGGCTTCACGCAGTAGGGTGCAGTAGCTGCCTCTGAGCTGTGTGTGGTCCACCTCATTAGCGTTTTAAAGCACAGGAAAACCTCACATGAGCCTGGGGCTAACTGAAACCCAAGTTTGTGTGCTAGAGGGCTTTTTCGATGTCAGTTTCATGAGCATGAGTAATTAGTCCATTATTAGGAAAATAAGATCAAATAAGACACAGGGTATGACTAAAATCTTACATCGATGATGAATCAATGTTAACAGTGATAATGATATGTCAAGCAACATAAAAAGAGACACAGTGTTCAAACTAAAATACAATGTTCTTTCTGTGAAAATGCATTAACAAGGGTGTTTATAATGCACATATTCACAGTACGGACCTATCAACCACAAGCCAGGACATCACTCTATACTTCAGGTGAACGAATGCATAAGAGGAAATCCTATAATCATAACATCTGCTGAGCTGTAAAAAATGGTCTAAAAATGTTCATACTCGCGCACCATACTGAGCTTCAGATGCCTGAGTGGGAAGAACAATATGGGCTTTTGTTTGAGCCACGATATTTTCTCTTTACCATTGCTGCTATAAGACACAAAACGTATTGGTCCACATTAGCAGCGCTCTCGTTACAGACTATATATTGTTACAAAACCACTATACAAGTAAACACGCTTTATCATACCAAATCTAAATTTTGAGAAGTGAATGAATGCAAAATGTTAAGATGAAACAATTAGGGCTATCAAAATTAAATAAATGCATGTGATTATAGAAATATGATAAAGTGCATTAATTATCTTAGATAAATTAAACAAATATTAAATATGAATTTTTTGCATTATATATTTTATAAATGGTTTTTCCCTTCTAAAATGACGAGCATTTGGCTCATTGGTATTTTATAGCCTTCTTTCTGTTAGTCCCATTGCACTTAGCGTGAACAGTCCATCACAGCTTAGTCATTAACTGAAAATGGATCTTTCTTTTTTTATTCACTTTTTTTTATTGCAGAAAGGCCTTCACCAGTGCTACACTGAAAATAAACACATTGCTTTAGTCTCCCATAATGCAAACCCATCAGCTGGATTTTCATTTCCTGGCTTCTCCGCAAGATTTCCACCATTAAAGCTCAGCAGGATAAATCCAACAGTTTTGCCCAACAGCCTGTGAACATGTAAATGAGGAACGCGTAATTGATTAGCTTGACTCTATTCCTGAATGCTTTAAGCGGAACTGGAAGCATAATAAAACAAAATGCATTTGAGATAATGAAATAGATTATTTAACTACAGTGTGTCTGAGGTGTAACCTTAGCAATTATAATGAATAGCAAGGCATCATAATCTTTTGGAAAAATGCATTTGAATTCTGCAGATACTTTTAAGGTATTTTTGTAAAAAAAACAAAAAAAAAATTATATATATATATATATATATATATATATATATATATATATATATATATATATACATACTTTGCACATCCTTCATTTCCTGCAGTTCTGGCACATCCATTTCAGCACAGCTCCACAACAGTCCTTCGATTACCATCAAACTAATTTAGAGCGCTCATCAATCAAGAACATTTACAGTTCTGATGAACCTTGCAAGCACACCAGACAAATACAGAGCCGAGATTTGCCTCCTACAAATACTGTCTGGACAGATTTAGCTGTAATCTACATCTGAGATGAATCCATCACTTGTGTTATTCATCATTTGGCTGTTCTTTCATTCTGGGAACTGTGCAGGTGAAATGAAATCTGTGATTAATTCTACTAGAAGAAAACAAACAGTTTTGTTGCTGTGTTTAATTAATTAATTTATTTTTTATTATATTTTTTTACGCAGCATTAAAAAAACTGTTCTAAACCATTAAAATACCAATTAAACCCAAATCATAAAATGTGCATCAAATATATAATACATGAATCAGAGCCACCTCACATTACTGTTCATTGCGCATCTTATTAGTCAAATTTTTGTTAAATGTCTAGGACAAATGTTAAAAGTAGGGGTGCTCCGATCACGGGAATTTACCACTGATTAGAGAACCAGCTTTACTGACGAGATGCGCATAACGATCGGTCGATCGTGATCGGAGCACCCCTACTTTTAACATTTTTCCTAGACATTTAACAAAAAATTCACTAATAAGATGCGCATTTGGAGCACCCCTAGTTAAAAGTGAAGCCATGCATGAAGCACATCTCATACAAAAGGCACCTTCAAATCAAACAGCTCTCTGTTGGTCAATGCAGCAAATACTATGTTGCAACTTAAACCCATTGCGAAATCTGCATGGAGAAATATTTTGCATTCATGAAATTCCCGTTTACAAGGACTCCTATTGAAATTACTGCATTTGGCCTGTGACAATTTGC
The DNA here is from genome assembly GCF_023724105.1 of Carassius gibelio. Lineage (NCBI taxonomy): Eukaryota > Metazoa > Chordata > Actinopteri > Cypriniformes > Cyprinidae > Carassius > Carassius gibelio. Next base: position 17,755,486 of record NC_068392.1, read on the forward strand.
AGTGGTAAACAGTGGATGCATCATAAATATCTTAAAATTGGTCCACCCAACATGTTATATGCTAAAATGTAAGCTGCTATTTCCTATACTTCCTTCGAGTATCAGTCCGGCATCCTTCATTAAAAATGTAGGACATCCCTCTGACTTCAGCATTTAAAAAAGCCTAACAATCTGAAACCTATTCATCACAAAGCTAAAAATAAAATTAGGGGATGGCATATTGCACTACAACGTTTGTGACTAGGTCAAGTTGGTAGTTTATAAAGCTCAGAAAGTTTATTTCAAACAATATCAATAAGACGGAAATACGGCATTGGCCTAGATTCATTTAAAGTGGAAATCAAACCACAATGGAGAAAGTGGAAAGTACTGGGCGTCAGGGACCACGTCAAAGTGACACCAACCCTTGCAGGTCAGCCTTCTCAAATGCACATTACTATTGAAACGCACACATACAATGAAGTTAACCATTACAATTGTCAAACAAAACTGCCCGGGAATTTGGTATCGGCAATAAAAACTGTGTTGCAGATCAGCAAAACAGAGAAAGTCCAGCTTTTGTAGTATTTTTCTCATTCATTTTCTTCTTAAGAAATCAAACTGGTTTAGCTCTGAATATCCACAGTGCTATCATTAAGGACTTCCCCTGTGAGATGTGTGTGCGAGCGTATCCTTTTCCACTCTCTAAACCTAACCGGATGTTTAGACATGATCTCCGAGCCTGGAGTCCCCTTAAGTTAATTAGCAGGCATTGTTAATGAGCCGGCAGTTAGCCGCTCTGCTGGTATTTGATGAAGCCGTCCAGGGCAGGCTTACGATGACTTACCGCTATTAGTGCTGTACAGTGCAGACAAGCTATTAAACATCATGTTCAAAGACTTTCACCATATTAGTACCGATATCACAATGGAAAATAAGTCCCATGAGAGACAAAATATTATAAACGCCTGATGAATGATGCTGCAAAGATTCATGGAGCAGTGCTGTAGCCAAACAGCACAACAGCCGTTTGGAAAAAACCTTCCTGATGCACTGCAGGCGGAGGATTGGGTTCACAACAACTTACTGCCACCAAGTTTCAAACAGAGAAACACATCAGAACGGGTGTATGTTACAGTTCAGTTTCACAGGGAAAGGGTGAGAAAGAACGACTGCATGATGCAAGTGGCACAGATCAACACGTGAAATGCAAACGCTGCAACAACTAAATTTCAAATGAGGCTTTTGAGTTAATACAGTTACAAAAAGGTGGAAAATTTCCAGTACATTTCAGAAATATTCCAGACATTTGGAAACTTTCCAATATTTTTTGGACACTCTCCAGTCTTTTTTTTTTTTTTCTTTTTGGTAATATTCCTGGTTTGCAACCCTAGTTCATAAATTTATGAAAATACCTGCCCAGTTTTAAAAAAAGCACGTTGAATCTAGCATGGAAAAAACAGTACATTAAATAGCTGGATGAGAACTTTAATAACATTAAAACACATTTCACTCTGCAAACGCTTCGACTAGGGAGCAATTCTGCAAATCGAGAGCTCCATTTGGCAGCTTTCGTAATGGCTGCACTAAACCAGTATTTACTGATGGGGAGCGTCGACCACCTGTGGTGTGGAGTCTCACAGAACAACACCGCCACCTCAGCCTATAACAAAAACACTCATTTCTTCTCTGTATAACCGTCTAATAACACCACATGGCGTCAAGATTTCTTATTTTTAAGCAATACTGGGGGGAAAAAAAAGCAAGAGCTAATATTCTACACTTGGGCCCATGAGTCACACAGAGCTTGTGAGAAGGTAACACGTGTTCTTGCAGCTCTGCGAACTGCGAGTTGAGTGATTCGAGGTTCAGAATTGAACAGTGAGTGAAAACTGACGCGCCAAATAAAGGGTTTGGATTCCAGGGGAATTCATTCACCCATTTTTTTCTCTAGTAAAGGCCTTGCCTTCTGCTCTACCTCAACATTTCTTCATAAAATATATGGTTCCGGGATTACCGCTAAATCGCCGTCACCTGCTTTTAAATAGAGCGGAATTTAATAGACAGAGCCGTAGATCACTTACCAGCTACGCAATATCACGTTTATTATCGAAGGCGATTCATCTGGGATAATGAACGCGATATTGCGTAGATTGTCAGTGATCTACGGCTCTGTCTATTAAGTGGCGCTTCATTTGAAACCAGGTGATGGCGATTTAGCGGTAATCACGGAACCAGATTTACTGACTAGATGCGCATTATCATATCGTTAGATATATCGCCCAGCCCTACTGTCACCTCTATTTCATGACTGTTTCGTGATGTGCTGTTATCATATTTGGTTTATCAAGGTCATAAATGGCAATAATTGTACCACTGGCTAAGTCTTGCTCTTTGATATTGAAAATTGGTATAGGCTGGAATGGTACACTCTTAAAAATAAAAGATTCTTTATTGACATTGATGGTTCCATGGATTACTTTTCAAATGTTCTTTACATGGAGAAAGAATGGTTCTTTTAAATGCGAACATTTCTTTGGGGGTTCCAAGCTTGTCCTTCTGCGGTATCACTGTGTAAACCCTTTATTTTTGCTTACAAGGACACTGGCCATCACACCTCAAGGGATAGTCATGTCATTTCAGACGAGTGAGAAAGGCTCTGTCGTTCCTGCCAGAGCCGGTCAGATGGGTGCAAATACACACATGCAGCATGACAGAGCGACAGGGATGAAATGTCCTTGGTAAGACAGATGCCAGTGTGATAAATGAGGCGAAGGAGATGAACTTTACAGGAATATGCAACAAAGGATTTCCGTTGGATCTGTGGAACACAGAAGTTTTGAGCTCTTAGTCTGAGCTTCTCTTTTCCATTCAATAAAAGTGAATGTAGATGCATAATTGAGAACTTTTTGGACAAAAAACAACTATATTATTGAGAAAATTTCTAAATGGATTGCTTTTGCCTGAGTTACACTCACCATTCTGATTCTCTCTGCTTTCTTATCTTCTCTTAAGATGTGTCAATCCAGCCCAGCAGTCACCCAGCAGCCTCTTGCTCCTGACATCTGGACCACTCATGAATCTCTACAATGATCTCACCGATAAGATGACAACACATCTCGAGCCGTAACCTCCTTTTCACTCCAAGAAGCCATACAACTTCAGTCTCACAATAAGATTTCTTCTTACAAAACAGAAATTCACAAGATGTTTCTGAACAACTCACTGCCCACGCACTGTGTATCAGCAAGGGAAAGAAAATAATGCGGATAATTCAATGAAAGACAATGATGTTAACAGCTTCTGCTTGGAAAATTACATTTGTAAATGCCACGTCTATCTTTCTTTATTTCCTGTGTAAAGCAATAATGAATGAGAGGATGTAGACTAAATGACAAAATATGAATCCCTCCCTCTTCCTGAAATGTTAAGATGGTATTCTGACTGTGAATGTGATCTGTAATGATGCATTGTGGGAATGACAGAAAAGCATGGCACTGACTTGAGACTTAAAATAAAGCTAGGTGAAAATAAATAAATAAATAAATAAAATTCAATGAAGAACAAACTAGCAGTTTGTCTTTTCTCAATATTTGCATGCACTAGTCATTAACGACATTTGCATAGATATTAAAGGCCAGACTTTGATACTTGAAAACAAATTAAACAAAAACAACAAAAGGTTTCTTAGTCTAAGAAATAGTTAGACAAAGAAATATTGAAATAATGTGTCTTTCTGAGATTTACTTGAATGAATGAGTGTATTAATGAATGAATGAGTGTATGAATGAGTGTATGAATGAATGAATGAATGAGTGTATGAATGAATGAATGAGTGTATGAATTAATGAATGAGTGTATGAATGAATGAATGAGTGTATGAATGAATGAATGAGTGTATGAATGAATGAATGAATGAATGAATGAATGAATGAATGAATAAATGAATAAATGAGTGTATGAATGAATGAATGAGTGTATGAATTAATGAATGAGTGTATGAATGAATGAATGAATGAATGAATGAGTGTATTAATGAATGAATGAGTGTATGAATGAATCAATGAGCGTATGTATGTATGTATGAATAAAACAATAAAACTGATCTGGAAAAGAGATCTTCAAGGAGTGCAAACAACACCTATTTACGACCTCCTTTCTCCCTCTCCTCTCTCCTCCTTGCCTCTGACTTTCACTCCACCAAGAGCAAGAATATACATATGCCATGTTATATCTTGTGAAAAATGTTGTTTTTTTCCACTTAACGTTTAGTATCATTTTAAAGGTCTCTGTGCGATTGGTAAAATGGTCTCAATTTCACAATAGTCATTAATATTATGAGAAAGATCAAGAACTTTTGTAGAATTGTGTTCTGCTGAGAGTCAGATTGAGCATGGAGCTAGACTAGGAAATAAAATAAATCCTGATAAATTCAGAAGCGCAAGTAAAAGACCGAATACGCATTAAACTTTCGACCAGGCCGCTGGATTCTGCTATTTGGGCTGGCGGGTGGATCCTTAGTGTGTATGAATGAATGAATGAATGAATGAGTGAATGAGTGTATGTATGAACGAATGAGTGTATGAATGAACGAATGAGTGTATGAATTAATTAATGAGTGTATTTTTGAATGAATGAATGAATGAGTGTATGTGTGAATGAATGATTGAGTGTATGTATGAATGAATGAATGAATGAATGAATTAGTCTATGTATGAATGACTGAATGAATGAGTGTATGTATGAATGAATGAATGAATGAATGAATGAGTGAGTGAGTGTATGTGTGAATGAATGAATGATTGAGTGTATGTATGAATGAATGAATGAGTCTATGTATGAATGAATGAATGAATGAGTGTATGTGTGAATGAATGAATGATTGAGTGTATGTATGAATGAATGAATGATTGAGTGTATGTATGAATGAATGAATGAATGAGTGTATGTATAAATGAATGAATGAATGAATGAGTGTATGTGTGAATGAATGAATGATTGAGTGTATGTATGAATGAATGAGTGTATGTGTGAATGAATGAATGATTGAGTGTATGTATGTATGAATGAATGAATGTATGAGTGAGTGTATGTGTGAAGGAATGAATGAATGATTGAGTGTATGTATGAATGAATGAATGAGTCTATGTATGAATGAATGAATGCATGAGTGTATGTGTGAATGAATGAATGATTGAGTGTATGTATGAATGAATGAATGAATGAGTGTATGTGTGAATGAATGAATGATTGAGTGTATGTATGAATGAATGAATGAGTGTATGTATGAATGAATGAATGTATGAATGAATGAGTGTATGTATGAATGAATGAGTGTATGTGTGAATGAATGAATGAATGAGTGTATGTATGAATGAATGAATGAGTGTATGTGTGAATGAATGAATGAATGATTGAGTGTATGTATGAATGAATGAATGAGTGTATGAATGAATGAATGAATGAATGAGTGAATGAATGATTGAGTGTATGTATGTATGAATGAATGAGTATGTATGAATGAATGAATGAGTGTATGAGTGAGTGTATGTGTGAAGGAATGAATGAATGATTGAGTGTATGTATGAATGAATGAATGAGTCTATGTATGAATGAATGAATGCATGAGTGTATGTGTGAATGAATGAATGATTGAGTGTATGTATGAATGAATGAATGAGTGTATGTGTGAATGAATGAATGATTGAGTGTATGTATGAATGAATGAATGAGTGTATGAATGAATGAGTGTATGTGTGAAAGAATGAATGAGTGAGTGTATGTATGAATGAATGAATGAGTGTATGTATGAATGAATGAATGAATGAATGAGTGTATGTGTGAATGAATGAATGAATGATTGAGTGTATGTATGAATGAATGAATGAGTGTATGAATGAATGAATGAATGAGTGTATGTGTGAATGGATGAATGATTGAGTGTATGTATGAATGAATGAATGAATGAATGAATGAATGAATGAATGAATGAGTGTATGTATGTATGAATGAATGAATGAATGAATGAATGAGTGTATGTGTGAATGAGGCAAACCAACTTGAAGGAATCCTGAGTCAGTGCGCACACCTCATATGACGGCTTTGATGTCTGACTCAATACTTGTCAGTTTGAGACCGTTAGAGCCTCAATACCAATAGCCTACTGGTTGCCATAGCAACCATTTTCCCTCATTCTAAAAAATATATATATATTTTTTTTAGAATATTTTATACTTTTTTATAAATATTTTTGTGGCAAATGTGATACACCACCAGTCAAAAGCCTGGCCAAGTAACCTTAAATTAAATAAATAATATTAACTGCTACTACATCAAAAGTAATAATTAAACATTTCTAATAACAGAATATTTCTTATTAAAATAAATTATGTTCTTTTGACCGGCCTATTTATCAGAGTCCTAAACGGTGTAATGGTTTCCACACAGATATAATCTAGTTTTCAACAGTGATAGTATAAACCATTAAGAGTAATGGAGCACTAAATCAGCATATTAGAATGATTTCAGAAGGATCGTGTGACATATCAAGAGATCATATATACAAGAAAAGAAAAGAAAAAAAAAAAAGGTACAAAAGTTGTCACTGGGGCAGCAAACTTTTCAAAAGGCACACCTTTGTACCAAAAGAGTCCATATTAGTACCTAATATATACACATGTGAAATATATAATTGATTTGTATGATAAAATGTAGGTGTCTTTTCATGATTATATGAGTTGTTTTAATGCACTGATTAATAATAATAAGAAGAAGAAGAAGAAAATAATGAATATCAAATTAAGATGTTAAAATCAAGGGGCAGAGCATGAGGCTGAGGTTGAATGTGAAGCAGGGGCGATCCGGCACTGAAGACGAGGGTTTGTGACAGCAGGAAGAATCAATGCTGATGAACTGTCACTACAGTACAGATCAATCCTGAAAACTGCGTCTAATACGGTCAGAATTAACAACTGCGACAGTCAAGAATCAAGACGTGAACAAAGTGCCACCGCCCCAACTAAACGCTCACAGCTATGGCTGCCAGGGGTTTCAGAAAGTTATACAGCAGAAGAATAAGCTGGTGTACATTAAATAGTGTAAAAAAATCAATTTATTTTAACAAGGATTCATATTTTATTAAAAAAAGAAATAAAATTGCTTTAGCACTGTCATGATTTTCAACGTCTTGGTATTGTGGAGCGTACCATTCCGAACTTCTCAGCTCTGTGCTGTCAAACTGATAGGATTGTTTTAAGATCTGAAGCTGCTTTGAATTATGTGCTGGCTTTTGAGGAATTAAATGTAAACGATCTTCTGAAAGCAGGAATATTAGGACTGACTTTGTGTTGTGACTCACGTTCTGAAATAAAGTGAAGTCAGACGGCACTCAGCATCAGTGTACATGTAAAAAAAAAAAGTAAGTATGCACCATGGTAACATATCTAAAATCATTGGTTTATCATGGTAAATCTGTAGCATTACCATAGTACATGTCCAAAAAAGATAGGTTTACCATATATATATATATATATATATATATATATATATATATATATATATATCTATGTATATCAACAACAAAAGCATGGTATTCCTCCCGTGCAAGTTCAAAAAAGATGGTAATACCTTGATAGCATGCCAAAAAGTGGTTTCACTATGAGACTAAGTAAAAGAAATGCCACGGTACATTACACTTTGTTCATTAGACAGAGACTGAATGGTGGTCAGGAGGCTATCAGCACGTCCTGCTCGGGGTGTTGACAAGACATTGAGGGTGAAATGTTCCCCTCCTCCTTACAGTCCATTCCTTCCCCTAAAGCCGCTAAAGCCAATTACACTGTGTCACAATCTAATTAGTTCAGCACTGCAGGCTGTATCTGATGCCTTTTAGCCAACAATAATGGAAGGAAATTATCTAAATTGATGTTTTCTTTCTCAAGAGATCGGGAAGGCGTATGTATGCATTATCAGAATGTTTTACGCCAGTCAAATTCTGCAGTTCTCCAAGAGAACCATTACAGTTGAGCTTAAAGAGATTCAGTCTTTTTTTTTTTTTAATCCTCAATGGCATAATATTTACTAGCTAACAGCAACCGGTGTAAAGACAGAAACTCAGTGGCTAGCAGTTAAGCTAATTTCACAACGGCTAATGCATGGTGAAGTACAGTACATATATTGGTTAATACAGACTCTCATTCCCACAATACTGCATCATCCTTTCAGGTGGGCGACTGTGTATAAATATTTGTCAACCATTTAAATCACCATCAAAAATTACATTGTGATGCATCATGACTGAATCTTGACTGGTGATGCGCTAAATTTACTAAGTTATTTTCATCCGTAAACAAGAATTTAGTTTAACTATAAACCGAAACCAAAACTAAATTGAATCTTGCTACCGTAGCATAATTTCTGGCCACAGTGAAATGCATCCACACCACCGACATGTTCAACACTGAACAGTTGCAGCTAATATTGTGTTCCAGTTGTTCCTGTGGCTCAAGTAGTAGAGCATTGTGTTAGCAGCGCAAGGTTGTGGGTTCGATTCCCAGGGAGCACATGTTAGGTAAAAAATGTTAGCCTGAATGCACCAAAAGCATCTGCTAAATGCATAATTTAAATTAAAATTAATATTGTAGCTTTTTTTTTTTTTTTTTTTTTTTTATTTGACGTGATTTTATTGAAATCACTAATTCTGACATACAATCACATTCGGTACAGTGTGTATCACACTTTTTTTTTTCAAAACATAAGCCATTAGATTCATTTTCTTCTCAAATAACACTGGATAGGAACACTGTTTCTCAAATAACAAATATGCTAAGTTACTAACTAAAGCACTAGCATTGCCTCAGAAAAACCTTCATGGCTTTGTTTCCTCTGTAGCACCAGCTGCAGAGAAAAACATGTTTGACACTTCAGTTAATGGAAGGTGACGCCAGTGTTAATGCTGCTTCTCTCTGTCCTCTCTTTCGTTTTTTGCCTCTCTCTTCACTTTAGTCAGTGGGCTAAAGGAGAAATAGACTAATTATAAAGTGGAAAAATGAGACACTTTTGGCTCCACTTCACCGAGCCCCGCATATGAATGAGCCACTAACGAATGTGTGCTCAACACAAGAACGTCCAAACAAACACAGTCGCTTCACAAAGGCTTTACTATATGAAATGATGCTAATAATGCTAATGGCTTTTTTATCTGTCACGTGCTTTATTTTCAGGCTGGAAATTTGCATCAGTTATATTTGTAGCTTTATTAATGGTGTAGTACTATTTCTTTTTGTGTGTGCGTGGGGGGGGGGGGGGGTAAACCATGGGGTTATGAAAACATATCAGTGATGTAATGATGTTCTTTGAAGTAACTTGGGCTAACATGCGAGAATAATGTAGTGTTGTGTAAAGTGTTCACAATTGGTCAAATTATTTGGAAATGAAACGCCTCACAATATTTCAGCCAAACAGCTAACTAGCATTGAGCGAACAATGTGGATGAGCTACAACAGGTTAACATGTCAGCAGTGTTGTGCCAGGTTAACGGTTGTAGTTCATCCACATTGTACGCTCAATACGGCCATTTACAAAGCCAAAACAGTCATCGGCAAAGCGCAAACGGTTCTTCTTGAGAGCTTACTTTTTTCCAGTTCAAAGCAGGCGTCTCATGTTTTTCAATGCAATTCTTACGCTTAAACCATGTTTTCTAAAGAAAATAAATTGCCAGAGCTAGACTTGACACCAAAATCATCAATATTGACCATGGTTTTATCGCCTTATCATAACGGTACTATGCTACAACCACAAAACTTTTAAAAATGATAGCAGTTTAGCCCTTGTTGAAGAACTTCCGATGACCTCCTACTTCGAACAATACTGCAGCAGTCCATCACCATTATGCTATATGGAGTGGACAGAAGATGATCTCAGAGAAGCAATTCACATTGGGGAGATTATAAAGAAGGGTTTTAATGGGTCTTTAGGGGGCATTTATCCTAAAGACCAAGGTTGAATCCAAGGTAACACCCCTTACTCGAAAGTTAAGTGCACTGGGATGTTTTATGACCTCAAGAGAATCGTTTTTTACGTGACCTCTAAAGGACAGGATACAATGAGGAACTCATTAGTGCAATTCTTTTCTATGATTGAGATAGAAAAGTCATCATCGACCATTATTTTCTCCACTTTTAACTCCAAGAAGATGAGCAGAGCTGGAGAACAACTCCATTGACTTTCATTGTATGGACATTTTTCAATACATCTTCTCTTGTTTTCTTCTGAAGAAATTAAGTCGTACAGGAGTGGAACGGGTTTGTTTGTTGGCGTGGCTCAATGTGGTTTCGTCAATCTACACTAAAAGCTATGGGACGGCTGGATCATCCACGCCCGAGGAGCTTGGCAGAGGTCCCACAAAGCTCTTTGGTTCCTGTGGAGAATTACATGCCATCTGGAGGAGGTGACAGGAGATGTGAAGAGTTAATCAGACGTGAATTAAGGATCCCAGTTGCCGAGAGACCTGACCCTATAGTGAAGGCTCATATTGAGAGCATCAAGACTGGGCTGTGCCAAACCTGGCACTGTTATAGACAAGATCAAACATGCATTTCTTATTTCCAATTCAAGCATGTGGTTAATGGTCACTCCATTACACTCCTGATAGTGTCTAGTCGACGAATCACGATCCAGATGGAAGTCAACGTTAAATGTATATCTGAAATATTTTATTATACTAGAACTGCATCTTTCACACAAAAAGCTGGACTTGTTTTTACTGCTACAAATGCAAGAGTATAGGAGCAACAATTCATTTAGTTTACTGTAGCTATAACTGAAGCTCCACGACCAATATTACAGTAAAACATAATAATAGAAATAACAGAGTGGCTCTAACACTGGATTGGATAAGCCATGATCAAAGCATTAAATACATGTCTGGAACTGTGCAGTATACTGTAGGCCGGGTTTTGAAACAAATTTCACAATTCAGTTCGATTCTCATTCACAAGTTTGCGAATACTATAAAAATGTAGCCTATGAGAGTCCGTTGGTACTATATTACTATAACGTTGAAGGTTTAAATTGACTGATTTGTCAAAATTACACTTAAAGTTATAAATAAAGTTATATTTAAATGATATTTATATTAAATATAAACATAGTGGTGGCTGTCTTGAAAATTGATGGATTTATTCAAACATAAATGAAACATTGAAGAACAGTAACATTTATAATGAATATGTTATATGGTGCATATATTTAGCAAAACACCCTCTCTACAGTTTATTTTTCTAGTTGACTAATGAGTTTATGGTCACAGAATATGTTTGTTTCTGAGATAAATGTGACATTACATGACATGTTTACAAGACGTTATACTGACGTCTTTGCGCAGCTGAAACACTGATTGAGCGATTACATGAGAAAGGATATGGACTGTAAAGTTCCTTCGGATGTTTAGTCATGACTTAATGTTTATTTTGTGCTGAAGCTTGTATTTATGTAAAGTAGATGATTGGTTCATGCCGGATCTGTTGAACTGAGGCGCTACAGCGATCTGTCACTCCAAATTACTTTTTATTTTAATTTTTTTCTGGTTATTATTAAATTTGGATTATTATTTGTACCGATTATGCCATTTTGATTATAAGCTGGTTATTTAACTGATTAAATTGCAATTACAAAATGTTTATTTAAATTATTCTGATTATTAAATCTAACTATTATGTTTATTATACATTTACTCTATTGCATTATGGATGTTTAAAAATGTTAGATGTTAATTAACATTATTAAAAGTTTGTTCTTATTAAATTTGCGATATAGATCGATAGATAGATAGATAGATAGATAGATAGATAGATAGATAGATAGATAGATAGATAGATAGATAGATAGATAGATAGATAGATAGATAGCTGTCTCCAAAGGTGTTTCAGAGAATTTGGCATTTCATCCAGCTGGCCACACAACTGCAGACCATGTGCAACGATCAGTTTACATGACCAAAGAATTTCTGCACAAATTACCAGAAACAGTCTCAGGGAAGCTCATCTGCATGCTTGTCGTCCTCATCAGGGTCCTGACCTGACTGCAGATTGTCATCCTAAGTGGTTTGAGTCGCTAAATGCTCATAATTAATGGTGTTCTCTTTACAGATGAATCCTGGTCTTCACTGTACAGGGCAGATGGCAGACATCTTATATGGCGTCGTGTCTGTGAGCGATTTGCTGATGTCAAAGTTGTGGATCGAGTGGCCTATGATGGCGGTGCGGTTATGGTATGGGCAGGCGTATGTTATGGACAATGAACAATTTTATTGATGGCATTTTGAATGCACAGAGATACTGTGATGAGATCCTGAGGCCCATTGTTGTGCCATTCATCCACGACCATCACCTCATGTTGCAGCATGATAATTCACAGACGCATGCTGCCAGGATCTGAACACAATTCCTGACAGCTGAAAACATCCCAGTTCTTGCATGGCCAGCACACTCACTAGACATGTCACCCATTGAGCATGTTTGGGATGATCTGGATCTGCGTATATGACAGCGTGTTCCAGTTCCTGTCGATATTCAGCAACTTCACATCAACATCCCACAGGCCACAGTCAACAACCTGATCAACTCTATGTGAAGGAGATGTGTTGCACTGTATGAGGCAAATGGTGGTAAATTAGCTCAGTCCACATTTTAAAGTTGAATGTAAAAAAAATAAAAATAAAATAAAACTGAAAAAATAACCTTGACAACACCCCCACACTTCGAGCAAGTGCAGATTTCTGAAGGAAGTCAGGAAAGAGGGAAGGTGCCAGGTGTCACACCAATTATTTTCTCATTAGCAAATTTCTGCCGGATATAATTTGCCAAATTTAGCAGCAGTTCAGTTCGCTCCCCATTTAAAATCTGATGATAGCAGAGGTGTTTCAGAGGCAATTCTCTACCCTCTGGATGTTTAGGTAAAAAAAAAAAAAAAAAAATTATATATTTTAATAATAATAATAATAATAATAATAATAATAATAATAATAATAATTATTATTATTATTATCATTATCATTATTATTATTATTATTATTATTATTATTATTATTATTATTATTATTATTAAACAATACATTATAATCAAATTTAAAACAACTGGGAATTGTATTTTATGCTTTAATAACAACTAAACGAAGTTTTTGTGAACTTTTTTGTAAAGCTTTTTTTTTTTGCAAAGAAAATAAACACAAAGCAACAACAAACAAATAATAATAATAAAAACACACACACAAAAAAATTAAGCAAGCAAACAAATAAACACATAAATACATACACAAACACACACAAAAGCAACAAAACAAGGGCAATTTCACCAGTTCTTAATTAATCACAACAATAATTTGTCCAAATAAAATTATAATGCAATACTGTGACATACTGTAAATACACCAAACAAAAATCATACATTGGTTAATGTTCTTTGTTTTGTTTTTTTTTTTTTTTTTTTTTTTTTATTAACGGCAGTTCAGTAAATTCGTCAAAACCCAACAAGCGAATCACTGAAGGGATAATTCACCCAAAAATGAAAATTTGATGTTTATCTGTTTACCCCCAGGGCATTAAAGATGTAGGTTATGGTTGGGTGATGTCTACCAAATTGGGCATTGGACGATGTCTACAGTGAAACATTGTCATGGACGATGACATCGGGGGGTCAAAAAAGTTCATAGCTGAAAGTTCACTTACCACATATACAGAAAAAGAGTACTCACGGGGGGTGGGCTATTTCTGTCAGCCATTGGCACCACTGACTCTCCTAATTGAGACTGTAGATAGAGTGTCAATGCTCCATTTGAGAGATAGGTGGTGGTAATGCACTTATAAGAGTGATCCACCGTAAAGCAAGAAGAAGACATGTCACTCGCGCAGGACAGTTCAGACATTGCAGTGAATCAGAGTAAAACAATAAAAAAAAAATATATATATATATATATATATTAGGGGTGTAACGATACGCGTATTCGTATTGAACCGTTCGGTACGACGCTTTCGGTTCGGTACGCGGTACGCATTATGTATACCGAACGGTTCGTTGGAGTAATTAATTATATTTGGAAAAAAAAAAAAAAAAAAAAAGAGAGAGAGATAGAAATATAATGATATGCGTTCAACAAGGTAGCCCAATAACCCAAACAACGTAATAGGCAACGCCCCTGACACCCCCGAAGAAGAAAAAAACACCATCTTATATGTTTATGTTAGGCTACTCAGCAGGCGCTCGCTCACTCAGTACGCGCTGAAGGCTCGTTGCAAAATAGCCAATGCGTTTAACAGACTAGAAATGAGAAGATCCCCCAATAACCAACAGGTCTGGTGTTTGGGTGCACTTTGGATTCCCTTTAAGCTATAATGGTGATGGCAAGAGAGTGGTGGATAAAAAAACAACGGTATGTCGCATCTGCAACATGACAGGGTACACCAGCGGGATTACAAAAAAAAAACAAAAAAAACAGCGGGAATATCTGGGATATATGCGTCAGTACTATCTGGGAAAAGACGAAAAAAAGGAGAAACATGCACGCAGCAAACTATCCCTGCAGCATTTAGACACTATAGCTTACAGGGAATCCAACCCAAACACCAGACCTGTTGGTTATTTTAGGATCTTATATTTCTGGTCTGTTAAATGCATTAGACATTTTGCGACGAGCCTTCAGCGCGTGCTGAGTGAGCGAGCGCCTTAGGGGCCGTTCACATATCGCTCCTAAAAACGCGTGGAAAACGCTAAGCGCGTCTTTCTCCTCCTTTCCAAAGCGCTCGGGCAGAAGCGCTCATGAGGCGTCTGTCTTTGCTAAGCAACAATGACGTGCTCTCTCCATGAGACGCGGAAATTTCAGCGAAGGATAAATGGATTTGCAGCTCTAAAAATCGCTTGCAGTAGCTCTGCTACTAAATTTATTTCAAAATTGCAATCCATATACAACTATGATCAGCTGTTCCTTCATCTTGGCTGAGCTCTCAACCTTGTTACGGGAAAGGATGAAGCTGATTGGTTGGTTCTTGTCACATGACCCGCGGTGCGCTTGCGGCATTCTGAAAAGTTGAGATGTTTTTACATTTTGCTGTATCTAAAACGTATCGAACCGAACCGAACCGAACCGTGACATCAGTGTATCGTATCGAACCGAACCGTGAATTTTGTGAACCGTTACACCCCTAATATATATATAAATACTGTTCAGTTTCTTGCACAGACCAATCGTTTTGTGTCTTTACACATCAGTGTATCGTCACAAGCCACAGGGTTTAATTTGGTTTTGTCTGTGTATGTTTTTTTTTAATCTCAAAGCCGTGAATCCCACTCACCTCCATTATAAGACTGACGGACTACAACGGTTTGAGTTAAAAATCTTGGTTTGTGTTCTACTGAAGAAACAAAGTCACCTACATCTTGGATGCCCTGGAGGTAAGCAGATAAACATCACATTTTTGGCTGAACTATCCCTTGAAACTGATTCAAACCAGTTTTCTTCCATAAATCAAACTAAAAGCAAAGTTGCAAGGCCATAAAATGATGCCAATCGTAATGCTATATTCTGAACATATGATATCAACCAACAAACTGGATTATGAAGGAACTACCTGGCTTTCAAGTCAGAACAAACCATTAGCGAGAGGAGAACAAGAAAAATGAAAACCTGCAGACATGCTGCAGACAAATGCAAACCTTGCAAACCTGCAAACGCTCAAAGAAATCTTTTTTTTTGGCCTTGGCTTTCAACTGAGGTGTCGCGGTTTTGTCAAGTGCGTAAAGGGCATCTTCTCGAGACATTATCTCTCGTGTTCACCTGTAAACAGAAATGACCTGACAACCTCAATGTCTGTGTCCAGTGTGTATAGGCTTAGTGCGACCTTATAAAACAAGTAGAAGAAGTCTAGTGGCATTCAAAGAGAAAGGTCAGGTCTTATCACAGCACGCGGAGACAGAAGTTAGGCCATCTTGAGAAGATAAGAAAACACCACAGCATTCTGGGTAATTTCTACAGTTGCTGTGGGCAACAGCCGAAAAACATAATATTCAAAATGAAAAGTAAATAAACAAACAAGGCTGAAAATGTATTTGGGTACAATGTATGCATTTACGTCAGTTATATCCCTTTATAGAAAACAGTACTGATGAATTAGAGTATTTTTCTACATTACATTCTAGATTGTATCATGACGCATGATTTGATTTAGTTTATACTGTACTCGACATGAGCAACTGACATGAACGCCAATCTAAAACAATTACAAATACCATTTCATTATTTCATTTATTGAAAGAACGCATTTATATTTATACTACAAATAATTAGATTAGAAGTGAACCATACACAACACAATATCCAAGTATATATAATTATATACTCAAGACAAGTGAATGGATTTTAAATACTATGCAATTATAAACTACTAATTAACTACTCCTAATATATTACTAATCAAACTATGGGAATTTCTGAACCAAACAAAACCAGAACAAGACTTGTGGCAAAAACAAAAACAAAGCCAGAAAAAAAAAAAAAATCCAGAATAAAAACAATAACAACAAAGACAATAAAACAAAACCTCAAAACAAAGCAACAAACTAAACAGAATAGAACACAAACAAAACAAAAACAAAAATTAAACAAACGCAAATTTAAACAAATCTTTTGATGGTAAAAAAAAAAGGGGATTTACATGTTATTTGTAAAAAAATAAAAAATAAAATGCATGTTATACTGTATTGCACTGCATATCGCATTGGGTTTAACTTTTGTGAGCAACAAATGAGCTTCATTTTCTTTGACCAATTAATTCTCAAATCGAATCTTTAATCTCAAAAGACACCGAGTTACCAAATCAGCTTCGCATGAAGAATACAGAGCAAGAGCGGCAGCAGTCAATCCATCGAAATGCAACAGTGATATCAAAACCAGAAGTCAGCGGCCTGATGTTACTGTAAATAATAACATGACAGTAAACCTACGCTTTTCCTGGATGCCGTTTGACGATTATTGATGGAAACCATTTAAAATTCTGTCTGATTTATCTGTCTCTCATCTTATCTCTAAAGCATCGATTCATTCTGGATTCACACACGTTAAACTGATGTTTCTACACAATGCAGTCTGTGAAGTGCTAAACATCTGCTTAGCGCTCACAAGCCTTCGACGACCGAAAGCCGTCTACCAGGGTTATCCAGGAATCGTATGAATGATTCATTATCCGTCCAGAGAAGACTTCGATGGTGGAAGTTCAAAGCAGGTTCAGCACTTTTCTGAGAATCGCCACTGATCACAGGTTTGGAAAGTTCAAGAGCAATCCCATAAAAGCCTGTCCAGTGCCCAGATCCACTGACAGCTTCATCAGAGATCCTTTATATATCCCCAGAAATGTCCTCAAAGGCCAGTCATGATCCTTGTTATCCCTGGTATAGTTCATTTTTTATGACCCACGCAGACAAATATCAAAGCTGCGCATCAAAAATACATTTCACAAAAGATGTTTTCTGAAAGGATACGCAATACTCCTTTTTCTATTATTTAAATACAGTATTCAGCCGGACTCGGATCCAGACTACAGCAGAAGAAACACTAATGCGACTGAACCAGCATGTCTGGGAATGGTAGTTTGAATCACTTATTAATAATTAAAGCCAAATGGTATGCAGACAAGATGGTGGACATGGTACAACACACTGACAGCTGAGGATATGCAAACAAGCGCCTGTCAGTCAACGGCGGTGGGCGGGGCAAACACAATATGACATCATATTGCAGACAGGTTTTATGAAGATAAAAAATAAAAAAGACATTATCATTCTAAGATGGCCGTGTACGGACAATTCTGTCCAAACACCTTGGAAAAGTGGATATTGCATAATTGGTGCCCTTTAAAAGTATTAATTTTGTTTAAAAATAGCACTTAATGGCATTTATCAAAAGACTAATACAAAAGCAAGAACAAAATTGCCACAAAGCTTCTGCTTTAAGTAGAAACAACATTTCAAATGCCAAAAAAAAACTCCTGAGAGCAGGACCGATGGTGATAAATTGGCGCCCCTGTTTGTCCTTTCTTTGGTCTCTCTCAGAAGTCTAATTTCTTCCAACAGGAGCTGGTTATTAGATTTCAGCTCCCCACAGGACAGGTTGTGTCCTGAATCCTGTTGCTCTGACCCTCTTCTCGTCCCACAGACACACGACAGGGACAGGGAGGCTGTCAGACGTGCCATTAACCCTTGACTGCTCCTGGAGCAACACACAAACCTCTGCCATGTGCCCGTTTCCTCAGAACATGTGCTCTTTGAAAAGGAAACTGAACCAGAAACACAAGTCATGGAGTCCCACTGACTAGAATCAAATACAGTCGATGATTGGTTTGTGTAAAACGACAGCGCAGGGCTGGCCGGCGTTACCGTATATTACCTTAATGCACATTTTCTCAGTCTACATCAGTAATTCAACCCGACACCACGCATGAATGTGGAAATCCCATTATATACAGGGGGAAATAATGAAACACAAAGCCATAAACTCACCCTTGTTTATCAGAGTCGACCAGAATGCGCACCAGTATTCCTGTAACAGCCACTAGGATCGGGTAATGATCCACACTCTCCAGGCCTGAGCGGAGGACAAGAAAACATCTTCAGATGATCACCTTCTGCTTTTTAACTTCATAATAATAATACATGAAAAACATTTTCCTTTTGCTACAATACATGATACACTGCTACTGTGATTATACAGACAGACAGACAGATAGACAGATAGATAGATAGATAGATAGATAGATAGATAGATAGATAGATAGATAGATAGATAGATAGATAGATAGATAGATATACATTTCTGAGAAATAAATAAAATGTTTTTTGTTAATATACAGCTACTTTCTTTGATCATTCTGATTAAATTAGCGTTTGTAAAATTCGATTGAATCATTACATTTCACTTGTAAATAAAAAGTCAATATTATTTTTACTTTATTTCATTATATTATATGTTTATATATCCATAAAATATTACCATAAAACACAACACAATGAATTGCAAGATTCAAAAATAGTATAAATACAAATATTTTATATAATATAACATCAAACATAATTTATATTTTAGCAATTATATATATATATATAGGTTTTCCACCTCTATATATTTATGACAAATTATATATACATATATAATAGTTTTTGTTAGGTTAAGTAAATAAGTCAAACAAGGGTCTGCATGACATCATTTTCTTATTTAGTTAGGAAGGAAATTACTCTCCAAAAAAAAAAAAAAAAAACCTGTTTACAATTGACTGATTTAAGATCTAGATGATTTTCTTTCTGCAAAGCAATATTGAGAAGCACAGGTCAATGGAGAGCAAGCAGCAATCTTGCTGGAAAGAGACAAAGTTTACCCAATGCGGATTTGTTTGGCTTTTTCCAAGGACACCTTAATGCTTTCATAGCAAATTCTCTCTGAATTTCACTGATGGACCCCCACCAACGAAAAATACAAAATAAAATAATGAATAGGGCCGGAGAACTGAATAAGTGAATAACTTTGAAATGCACTGAAAGCCAGGCTTTTCTGAATGCTCCTCTAGGGGTTAATTTCAGACTAACAACATGACCCCGGCTCATTCATTATAAATTTTACTTTCTGCAATGCCAAGGCTAAAAACGGTCTCTGTCTCCTCCTGAATTGCAGAATGTTTTCAGACTAACGTGCCGTGTGATCTCTCGACCCATTCTTCTCATCTCATTCCCTGAGAGCACAGGCTGACTTTCCAAACTTCTGAAAGGGTTACAGAGGTGATGTCAAGAACATCGCAAAATGCATAGCGAATTACTTTTTATTTGATCTGGGACTTGAAACAAGGTGCTATAAGAGGAACATGTGAGAAGTCGAATGTGAGGTTACAACAAACCATGTTTCGGCTCACAGGGGACGTGATTAAGGACGAATCAAAATACCTGAGAGGTTTCAATTCAGCACAGCACACTAAGCATTTCAGAAATATAATTGCATTCAAGTGCATCCTCAAGTGCGCACTAAAGCGTGCAGTTCATGTTCAATGCTTCTTTTTGCATTAACGTAAGAGTATATTTGCATAAGGAGGAAACTGGTGAGAAATACCTGGGAGGCGCAAGTTGACCACCCTGTCAAAAAGGTTTCTTTCTGCTGTGACTCTGTTTAAGACCTGGTTCAGGAGCTGCAGAAAGACAACAAAAAACAAATGTGGTCAAACCTAAACATGGTATAAAAAAGAAACGTTACCAGAGGTTTGAAAGTTCTCCTAACTTAAGAAAATCTTTACATCCAAAAAAACAAAACAAAAAAACACAAAAATCTAACACTACATTACAAGTGAAAAAAGCAGAGCAAGGCAAAAACAAAATCAAAACAAGGCAAAAATAATAATAAAAAAATAATAAAAAAATACAAAGCAAAGCAAAAAAACAAAAAAAAAACCAAACAAAAAAAACAACAACATGAAACAAAACAAAACAAACACTATTACAAACAAACACAACCAAAGCCAGGCAAAAAAAAAAACAACAACAACAACAACAACCAAAAAAACATAACATTATATTACAAAAAGAATGCAAAGCAAAACTAAACACTACATTGATACTGACTGCTTCTGAAGAACACAAAACAAGATTAAAAATAACAAAAAAAAAATGAATGTATGTAGAAAAAACGTTTTGTGTTCCACTGAAAAAATAAATGCAAATAGGAAATACATAAGGGTATGTAAATTAAAAATCACAGACATTTTGATTCGTCGGGGTAAACTATCCCTTTAAAATGACCAGATGTCACTCGCTTCAGTGAGCAAATCAAACACATCAGGTCATAAATCAAAGTGACCAGACCACAATAATTATTACCTTCTCTCATTTACCACACCACTTGGACTTAGCATCTTACTCCCGAGAATTTAATTCAGAGGTACCAAGCTGCTAGGTGCCGATTACTAACGTTTACTATGGTACATTGCATGTAAATGCATTCAAAGATAGGATAAAAACTGCAAATGTATAAGTCTGCTTGAGGTGGGATTTCTGCTCCAAAGGACGTGTGGATGGCTGCTGTGCTCACAGGTGTGTTTCAGTTAAAGCCTGATTACAAGCCGCAGGTGAACAGATGCTCCGCTGGGAATAAGTGCTGTGAGAAAAACCCACCAGAGAACACATTTTCAAATCCTTCTCCTCCATAATTGAGGCCTTGAAAACGTGCAGTAGCCCTGGGAACAATATTCACTCGCTCCTCATTTGCATGCCTCTTTCCATGAGTAGAGTGCAAAATAGCATCTGAAAATTATAAAGGAGGTCCTTAACCTTCTGAAAATAGTCAAATGCTAAATGATAATTAACCTCAGGACATGATTATAATTAATAAAAGTAATTAAATATTATATATATATATTTATTTATTTACACTTTTTTAACACTTTTACCAACTTTTGAACATGAATGAAAACCTTGATTTTTGTGATTTCATTATTGCTGGGCAGAAAGCATTAAATACACATCAAAATAAAAACGATCAATATTAAATCAAATGCTAAAAGAAGCTACATAAGAATGGGTAATGCTGTGTTCACTCCAAACGTGAATAAACCACGTCTCGTTTGCCGCTTGAACATTTTGAGTGCATTCGCGCGCCTAAAGCGAAATAGACACGCGTAGAAACCAAAAGTTTGAAGCGAAACTGACGCGTGTCTGAGGCTAAATCCTTTTCTTGTGGGAGGGGCAAGTGCTGGCGGTTGTCTGTTTGCAAGATGGCTGATGTTGATCGAGCACTCGGGTCTTTTCCACTTTTTCCTGCACACGTCCTCTGAATAAAAGTCTTGTTACCAAAAAGTAGCTGCAGGCTATATTAGAGGGAAAATAGTTGTAAAAAAAACAGCAGGAAGGCTGCGGGTCGATAAACGTGTACGTGACTTAAAAGTTAAATGAGTATTTACAACATACTCTTCCAAGCGAGGTCCTTTTTATTCCTGAAATATGAACTTGTGTGTGATATTTGTATCATAAAGCTCCGGTTGACTGCTCACTGACAACATCAGTCGTTCCTCCATGTTGAATGAGTGACTCCTGAGCAGGCTCCTGATTGGTTAACGCGGCGCGAATTGACGCCAAAGTTCAAATTTTTCAACTCGGCAGCAGACGCGAATTCGCGTCAAACACATAAATGCACAAAAGTACAATTCACGCGTAACGCACCAGACGCTCAATTCGCGTCATTCAAGTGAACTAGACGCCTCATTCACGCCACCAGACGCCGCCAGACCTCCAGACGCACGTAAATGCGCTTTTGCATTGACTTAACATTGAAATAATTTGCGCCAGACACTCTATTCGCGTTTGGTATGAACACAGCATAACAGGGTTAAAAAACTGCAGATTTTGGGTAAACTGAACTGTCAAAACAAAACACTGTTTTACAAAAACAACATCACTTGCCTTTTTTACATTTATATGACACTTGCAATTTGTTTCAACCCTGTTACCAAAAATTCAGACACGAGTCCATACAGTTTAAAACCCAGAATTTTGTGATTTCATTATTTCTGAGTAGAAAATAAAGTAAAATAACCAATATTAAACATATATACATATATATATATAATAACAAATTGATGGATAACAGGTAGGCCTGTCTTACCTCACCTAACTGCGGTAAATTTCAGACAACTGCGACTACTGTGCACCTTTAGCAGCCGCAAGAACGCACACTTCTAGATACAGTATGGAGAAGCGGTATTGCTCATTTGCCAGCAGTGACAATATAAACCTGACATGACTGAGTACAAACAACAGTTTACTTTCGTTAGTTATTTTGGCTACGGGTCGTTAGATCTAGCATTCTGCCAACTACAAATCAGACCCTGAGATAAAGCATTGTGGTAAGATTGCTTATTTAAATGAATTAGTGAGAAGAGCCTTAAACATTAGATTTTAGGTATTGGTTTTGATTGTTCTTTTGCTTTGTTTGTTTGTTTTTTACAATAACTTAATAGGGTTGAATAGTTGAGCAAGTGCAGTCAAACAAAGAAAACAGGTTTTCACTCAATGCCATGGAAAGATTCACTCACTAACTAACTAAATACATTAATACATACATTATACATGAGATTTGTAATAGTTAGATAATAGTTTTTATAATGGAAAATTAAAAGTGCACCCTATATGTGGAAAGCACCTCATATACTTGTCCATAAACAGACAATTATATAAAAAAAAATAAAGTTGAAGAGCATCAAATAGCTTTCATCCTTTTTCTAATAATGACTGCCCTCCCATCCATCACCTTTGTAAGAACTTTTAAGGTTTGACAAAATGACTTAATTTATGGATCAGTTAACCCTGTCCATTAGCTTCCATCCAATACAGATTCTCTATGCTGCGAGCTATGTTTTCTGAGCTACATTTCACACAATACCTCCATTTCTGAAGCACCCAATTCACTAAAACAGTAAATGCAAACATTGTCAAAAAAAAGAAAAAAAACGGTCTTTAATTTATTAAACAAACAATATCTATTAATCATAATGCTGGAGCGTAATAACGTCGGACTACAGAGGAAGGTTCTGAGATCAGACAGCAGATCAGTCTAGTTCGAGGTCTACAGAACACAATGTTTTTTTCATGTTATGACCCTCTCTTGAACAGGTTCATACATTTTCTCAATGTTGTTAATAATTTCGTTTCGGAAAAAGTCCGAGAGCTGTGCACTGCGGGAGTCTGAGAAAATAAACAGAAATGTTTCATAGCTAATGGCTTCAAACAGGATCATTAACTCAGGAGTTCTGCGTGAAACCGCATTAGAAAAAATGTTAATGGGGAGCATAAAATGAGTTTCATTTATTCACTTTGCACTTGCAAGTTTTTAAATGTCGCTTTAATCTTTAGAACAGCATTTACAGAACACATCCCAGCTGTCAATCACGCTCACCTGAGCCAATCGGCGCAGCAGCAGCTCGGCGGAGGGGCGGGTCCAGTCCAGGAATATTTCCGGCACTAGAGTGATGGTCATCTCCAGGACCCGTAACAGACTGACAGACAGGTCGAAACAGGTCGCGCACACCTTTAACTGCCGCGTGTCCACGAAATTCCTCTCAGGACGCTCAGCTGCCTGCTGGATCTGGCAGGAAATAAATGAAGACATGATGAGACACAATAAGACGACACAGCGAGGTCAAAAGAGACTTTATGACGCTGCTCAGATGGGTCCAATTTTAGCTTGACAGTACCTAGTGTCATGTTTCTTTAGCATTTCTTTAGGCATGAAACATTTGTATTTGGTCCACTTATGTTTCAAGTCTTGATGCTTAGACATTCTCATTAGTCTTTTCCTGCATCTACCCTTCATTTCAATTTAGCACTCGCTGAAACGGAGGCCGTAAACACATCACAAACTCCCCTAGAGACCGCTGCCTACTAATTCGTGGATCATGGCAGATGAAAGACGCCACTAAGAGCCAGCCAAACCTCCAGGCATACGAATCAAAGTCCAGTCTGCAACGAGCAGAATTTCAGCGCTTCAGCTCTCCCGAAAGACATTGATTTAAGAGTAGAGAAAGCCTGGTGAGAAAGTGCCTTTACATCTGCGGTTTAATCCCCCTCCATCAGAGAGGTTTTGCTTTCGTCTGTATCTTCCCCTGAGACTCTAAAGCCGGTGTTTAGTAATGACACTACCACGGGACGGGGCAGGCAAGCTGCTTTTCCCAAAATGTTGTTTCTGTGGTGTCCATATGATCAAATTAGTATGCAGTTGAAGGAAGTTGTTAATAAGGTGAATTAAGTGCAAGGTAAACTACATTTGCAGGAAATACCAGTGCTTGCAAGGCAACAAAAGAATAGTGTAATGTTAGGCTTCAGCCTTTGGTTGTTCATAAATTAATACGAACTACGACTACGAACATGAATGATACTTCAATTGATGTGGCTTATTGAAGAAAGGCATGCTATCACTTTAAGTGTATGAAGTTTACTTAAAAGTAATTGTCTAACAATACCCTTGATGTTTGCATGGGGAAGCTACACTCCCATTTTGCTGAAGTCTTGTAATTATGCACTTCTTATCGAAACAATTAGGGGTGCTCCGATCACGATCGGCCGATCGTTAATGCGCATCTCGTCAGTAAAGCCGGTTCTCTAATCAGCGGTTAATTCCATCAGGTGCGTGATTTCACATAGAGCAGCTGTTACTACACAGAGCCGTTATTAACTGAGAAGATGCGCCAAAAAACGCTGAAAATGAAGTGGATTTGCGCATCTTCTCTATTAACAATGGCTCTGTGTAGTAACAGCTGCTCTATGTGAAATCACGCACCTGATGGAATTAACCGCTGATTAGAAAACCGGCTTTACTGACGAGATGCGCATAACGATCGGCCGATCGTGATCGGAGCACCTCTAGAAACAATCAAACCAAGAAAAAAAAATCGGATGAATATTTCAAAGGCTAAGTAACTTGAACGTAAAGGTACATTTTACATTGAAAATGTATGATGGTAGGATAATTCCGTTCAAATATCAAGAGGCAGTCATAAGCACATTGTCATCATGAATATTATACAGGCTCTGATTGAGTTAGTGGAGAGTTAAGGTATTGCAGGCTAATAAGTGGGGACGAGAAAACAATCACCTACAGATTTAAATAAGTAGAGTTTCATTTAAATTTTGGTTAAAGAAAAAAAAAAACTTTTAATCTAGCTCTGTGGTGTGTTCTCAAAACATTAGCTAGGTTTTCATCACCCTGTTTTTATGCACATTTTGAAGTTTTGCATCCGGAATAAGTGACGGAGACAAAACGCTCGCTTGAGGTGGCTTCTGAGTTGTGCGAAAAATGGTTAATACAAATAATGGGAGATGGAACACATTTCGCGAACAAATTTCTCCATGCATATTAAAAAAAAAAAAAAAAAGTAATGTGACTTTGCATTAAGTGACCACAATACTTGACTGAAGCAGACCGATCTCATTGCACAGAATCTGAAATGCTATGGTCATTCTTATATGCCTGAGCAAAGTCCGTCATCAAAGTATTTCTGTATAATCGTTCTACACGAATTGGTGAGTTTTTGTTAAATGTGAGCCAAAATCATCACAATTAAAAGAACCAAAGACTTAAAATACTTCAGTCTGTGTGCATTGAATTTATTTAATACACAAGTTTCACAATTTGAGTTGAATTACTGAAATAAATTAACTTTTCCTCGACATTTTAATTTATTGAGAAGCACAAGGCACAAGTAATTTAGTAAGAAAATGACTTTGACTCGTTGGATGGAAACAGTGCTTCTTTGCACAGGTTTTATGCAATATTCCAATTTTGCGTATACGTTAAATTTGCTACTTTGATGTAATCCCGGCTATTGATTGATCTGTTTGTCTCAGTGTGTTGACACGACAGCTTCTGCCTGAGTGTGAGGTGGGACTTTCTGTTGGTTTGACACATTAGAAGGCAAAAGTTTCTTACCTCCTGTATCATGCCGATGAATTCGGAGAAGGCCCAGTTGAGCTGGTTTAAGACGCTATTAAGGAAACTGGCAGCCATGTCTTTGTCTTGACTAAGGAGTTCAGCCATGTGTCTCTGCAGCAGAAGTGATGGACAGGGCTCTGTAGCAAGAGAAAAGCTCATTCATTCAGTATGTCTATTATCATAGCTTTTTTCTTTCTTCTTTTTAAATCACAAGTATAACAATAATCACAAAAGCAACTATAGGTAGTCACTTCAAAAATTATTTAGATAACAACCTTCTGTCTGTGAATAAGATCGCATGTGGACTAGGTTTGTCGCGATATATAGGTATCGACGATAACCGTGATATTCAAAGCAACAATTATCGATATCGTATTAATTTAGTGTGTGACGATATACCAATATTAGCAATAACCGCAATATTTAAAATGAACAGTTCTCTTATGATAAGACCACATGTAAATACTCCAGTGCCAGTAGCTGGTTGAGCTCCCAGGTGGCAGCATTGTGCCTTAACGCTGACACGGTCACACAAGAAGAAGCACAGCACTCGCAGCTACTCTGAGGAGAGCCGTGTTCGTCAGAGTAAGATGCCATTATTTTACTAATCATAGAATGGGAAACATTATATTAACCTGTTATCAGCAGTTTTCTGTATTCATATACTTAAGTAAAGAGTGATTATTTTAATAAGTACCGCGTTTTATTTACTCATCTGATTTTTGCGTAGTGCGTAGTAACACTTTATTTCTTTGTTCAAATCTATGAACAGTTAACGTACACAATTAAAACTGATCTTGAAAAACTGAGCGACCACATTTCTACATTAAACTCATTCGCCTCATTTGCGGTCATTCTTCAATAAGGTTCATTAGTTAACATCAGTTAATTACATTAGTTAACATATATAAATAACATTAATAATGAACAATATTTCCACAGCATTTATTAATCTTAGTTCATGTTAATTTCAGCATTTACTAATGCATTATTAAAACCACAAGTTATGTTTCTAAACATTAATGCACTATGAACTAACATGACCAATGAATGACTCTATTTTTATCAACATTAACAATGATTAATAAATTGTGTTATAAGTTTATTGTTTATTGTTCATTCATGTTAGTTAATACATTAATGTCAACAAATGACATCTTACTGTTAAGTGATACCATTAATATTTAATCATCATACTGTTGAACTTGACAGTATTTTCTCTCTTGTTATTTCATTGGAGCTTCAAAGAAGATGGAGAAAGCCAGAGTTGTGTGCCCTGTGTTTATCAGTATCCTATATTGGGTGAAAAAGAAAAACTCAATAAACAAAATTAAAAATATATATATTTAACTGATATCCCCCCACCCCCAAGGTTTCTATAGATATCACAATATATCGATATTGTGAATTCTTCTGGCCACAATAACCGTAATATGAAAAATCTAATATTGTGACAGCCCTAATGTGCACCAGTCAACGTACCCACAGTGACCAAACCAGACTTTTTTTTCAATAGTCTCGACAGTGCTCTAAGTGTGATTCTTGGTAAGGTATGAAACCTCACTATCATCACATCATGTGGCAGGGTGAGCGAAGAGAGATAAAGAGGCCCGAAGAGACACATATTTGAAATGATTTTCAAATATTAAAAAAGGGGGAATCAAGTGTCCATAGGAGAATGAGGATGAACTGAAAGGAAATTTTAATAACTGGACTGTGAAGGTCTGGAGGCGTTAATAGAGAGGTTCAGGCACGGGGAGGGTCCAGCGGTCTTCAGATTCTGCCCTTCAAGTGTTGAATACCAAAGTTGGTGGCTTTCATAATTCTCAGAAAAAGACTGTACTCGTCACTGGGGCTTGACCCTAAAAGTTACTCATTTGTACCTTGTACATGCCCCCGTAAATAACACCTGATATAGGTACAAGGTGTTCTGGAGTTCTGTTTTTGCACATTTCTTCTGACAGTGTGAAAACTTGGCTTCCCTGGGGTCACAGCAAAGTGAGCTGGTCAGTCAGCTGCAATATGTGCTTCTGTCCCAGAGAACTGATGTGGCAACTCTACACTTATAGTGTGGGATTCCCTGCCTACTTCCTTCTTGAGCCTATTGGGACTCTCTCATGTACCATTGAGACCAGTCTCTAGAAGAGAGGAGTAAGTAAGGCAACTCTGCTTTTGGTGCCATGGGATTCCTGATCTGCTCCTTTCCTGGACCTATGGGGAACCATTGTGCACCCACTGGGAAGAGATTGGTCTCTCGTGGAGAGGCATGCTCTTCATTTAAAGGCAGTAGTGACAAGGTAGTACTAATTTCAGGTATGCCTTAATAACAGGGTTTGTGACTGTGCTTTCTTCTAAGAAGATAAAGAGACAGTCTTGATGTAAGTGAAGGACAGTCGTTCCATCAAAATCAGTATTACAAAAGGATTGTCCGTCTAGCCATAACATACCTCTTGGATCACATAAGAATACCTAAAAAAAAAAAAATTTCATGAAGAATCCATCTTTTTTTGATAAATACCAGACCGGTATTGACATATAAGAGGGGGAACAATCAGATATGAACATTGCATTCGAAAAGAATGCCAACACCAAATAACAGAATAATGAAACAACAGAGGGCTGATGGGAAACCATCTCCCCCGCCCCCTAGCCGTTCTATTACTGCTATCTGACCGTGTCTAGAGAACACAGAAAGGGCACTCTCTCTCATTATATGCACACAAAGAGGACACTGGGTAATTTAATACCTTATCTGGAAAAGCACAGTGATCGCAAACACACTAAAAGCCTTGGAGCACAGTGTTAAAAGCAAGAGCAAGCAATGGCAATAAAGCTCTAAATAAAGCTAATCATTAGACACTGAGGTACAGGTCTGAAAGAGATGCAACCTTTATGTTTAATTAGATGAAGTCTGTGTAAGTGGCAGCTTGGAAAATAAGGGTTAGGGGGCAATAAGGGAGGAATAAACATATAATGAAAGGCCATAAGAGAGACCAGGTAATAGGCAGCTATGGCACGATGCACACGTTTCAGAGTTCCAGGCGTTGACAGGCAAACAATCAATCACTCTTTTACTGCTGAGTCAATTCATTTTTAAATTGCTTTAAGTTAGGATCCGATAAACAAAATGGATAGATACCCTCTATTGACCATTCACCCTATTGTGAATCTAATCCCGCATTGTCTTTTTCTTCCAAGAAACAAAAAAGGGTTTCATTTTGCAGAATGTTCTGGTCATTTTTTTCTATGCGTAACAACTGTGGCCTGGAGCTTTCAGGCTTCAAAAAAGATCAAGAACCACCATAGAAGCAGTTGAATTGTGTGCTAGAATCCTTCTGAAATTATAGCTTTGATAAAAGAACATGATGAAGTTGAGAACCTTTGGTTTAGGATGTTATTAGTCTCAGCCTCAGACATCACGCCCATGGACTGTTGGCTGAACGTCTGATCCATACAACACACCAAAGTGGAAATACTTCAGGTTTCAAAGTCATCGTCGGATTGTTTGAATTATACAGAATTATGCATAGTTCCGCGAGACGCGTGTGTCGCGCTCTTTAACGCTCCGTCTGGAAACAAAGATGCCATGCCATCAACCCCCCTCACGAAAGAAGAAAGCCATTGTGTTTACAACTATGATGACGAGTGCTTATTAGGATTAACTAAACGCCGGATTCTCAAAAGTATCTAAAATATTTCAAGTTCGCAGCACAGAAACCTTAAAATATATCTGAGAGTTTTACACACCGGTCTGTTAATGTGGTGACATTTCCACGCCCTGAAACGTGCCACTGAACGAAACGAACTGTGATTGGTTGTTAGACCTGTCGGTCAAACGGCCTCATGGGCGGGGCTTGGCCAAAGAGCTGCCATGGATTCCAGACCTTCAGCCGTCAGTCCGACGGTCTGGCTACGTGAGACTAGGTTATTATATACTAACACCCTTTTCACCAGAGAACAACTCCAACCAGATCATTGAGTCAAATAGTTACTTATGCTATTTCGGTAGAAACTGTACAATGGTAAATGTATTCAGGATTCAGTGTATTTTTTAACCAAGTATAAAATGTTGATTCTGATGAATAATTGAATTTTTACTGTGCAGCCAGCATTTTAGCAGCATAATTAACTAATAATTTAAAGGTCCCATTGTTCGTGATCCCATGTTTTAAACTTTAGTTAGTGTGTAATGTTGTTGTTAGAGTATAAATAATATCTGTAAAATACTAAAGCTCAAAGTTCAATGCCAAGCGAGATATTTTATTTAACAGAATTTGCCTACAAAAAAACAACCCGTTTGGACTACATCCCTCTAGTTCCTGAAGTAATGACGTCACTAGAACCTTTTTAACTAACCTCCGCCCACATGAATACACAAACAGGGGGCGTGGTCTTGTTGCGCTTCGACAGAGAAGAGGAAGAGCTGTGTTTGTGTTTGTCGCCATGTCGTTTGAAACGCTGTTATTTTCATCTCAGAGTCCAATCATCTTTGTTTTGGCTTCCCAGGGACGCTGTACTTGGAGATTAATGGATACAATTTATGTTTAACTCGGTTCCAAAAAATTATAGTCCACATGTAAAACTATGTGCAGCACATTTTGCTGAGGACAGCTTCCTCAATCTCAATCAGTTTAATGCCGGATTCGCACAAAGATTATTCTTGAAAGATGCAGCAGTTACATACAACCGGTAAGTGTATTTTATTATTTAAGTTGGTGCGTTTAACAGTTTCTGTAACTTATTACACAAAGGGCAACGCTGTTTAGCTTTGTTAACTAGATGTTAGGGCTGTGCAAAAAAACAAATGCGATTTTAATGCGCATCTCGTCAGTAAAAACGCTCCTGTGATTATAGGTACATCTCCAGCACATGCTCCCGCACACTCGCTTCTCAAAACTAGTCCAATCGCGTTTCCAGGAGGGCAGCGTGCGCTCAGCTGGTGTCGAATCACAACACAGGAACCACTGGCACAATCAGAACATGTTACGTATTTCTGAAGGAGGGACTTTATAGTACAAGGAAGTCATCAGCCTGTTTTTATGACAGTGAAAACAGCGGTATACAGATAAGTGAATTGTGTGAAAAATACTGTTTTTTTTTTTACACACGAAACATGAACACGTTATATTGCACACTGTAAACACAATCAAAGCTTCAAAAAAAGCACGAAAAACAGGACCTTTCAGAGTAAGACACAGAGACACAAGACATGACTAGAAGACATGATTAGAAGGGACTAAGGGAGAAAACTTGGGCAAAACTGAATCTATATGAATGGTAAATGGTTATGTGGACACAATCCTAAATGCAAATCAGTCTGCTGTGAACGTGCTTTACATTCACTTCAATCAGTCAGTCTACAACAGAGCAGACCAGCACTTAGGACAGAGGTGAAAACTACCAAACGGGAATGAAACTTACTTTGAAAACTAGCAATTGACAAATCCCCTGGACGTCATGCAAAAGAAAGTGGATAAAGAAAAAAAAAAAGATGGAATTAGCATTGAGACAAGACTCAGCAGACCAGGGAAGGAATTCATGCATCAAGAACAAGACAAGCTGAAGCGTCAAGACGAGTGTCCCTTCACAAAGTGACAACTTTACAATTTATTCCCCTCAGTTTTGCAAGCACTGGGCTTCTGATTAAGCGCTACTTGCCTCTCTTCTTGTATGCAAATTGACACTTTTGACAATCCAATCAATTCCTTATCCAATGTTACCTATTGGACATCCTGTTTCTGTCTGAATTACATCACATTATACCAGTAAAATCAGAAAGTTTCATTTTGACCATAAAAAAGGAGCCTAATTTTGCAAGACATCATGTTTTTACCATTAAAAAATAATAATAATAATAATAATAATTAACAGGCTGGTTGAATGATTAAATTCAGAGTATACTGCTTTAAAGTAAATTGATAAGGGGGAATGTCTCTGGTCGATGAAACCGATGGTTTGACGTGATGGATGGTCTCTTAAAAAGTATTGATCTGACAGACTGCTGAAAGAAATAACGGACGAGGGAACAGTCACGTTCTCAACTCTGAGACTGCGTGTGCATATGAAGCTTGCACGTTTGACTTTAACGAGTCAGAAGCAAAGAGACGTGGAGAGTGGCACAGAAGAACGGCATGATGTCAGAGCTGCTCTAGTAAAACAGCATCTGTTCTCAGTGTTCCACGTTATTGATCAGTGCGGATCACATTAAGAAGCTGCGCTGTATGACATTACAGAACATTTCCGGTCCAGTTTGTTTCACACAGTTAAGCTGCACATTAACATAGAAACACACACACAGAATAGCCCTCATACTGCCTGGGGGAAACCATTCACTACAAGCAGGGCGTCGCTGAAAACGAGTGTGAGATTGCTTACAGAATGCTGTTGTCACTGATGCAAACTCCAATACATACAAATAATTATTATTTGAAAAATATAATTTCCCAGCAGCCAGTAGGCCTCTCCCAAGTGTAGGCATTAATGCAGAATAATAAATGAAACCAACTCAAGGATGCTGACAGCATTCAACAGAATAATACCGGCAGAAAAACTTTGTAATGAATTAGATTACCGTTTATGATGATAAATGACTCTTAGAGTCTGTGCTTTCACTGTTTACTGTAAATATAAATCTGTGTCTAGTGTGTTCTGGGTTTGATTTGTAAAGCATTACGGAACATCAATAAAAGTGAGTTTAAACTGACAGACGGACCGTGTCAGAAAACATTTCTAAGGCCTTTTATATGTGTGTGTGTGTGTGTGTGTCTTTTCAAAGTTTTCATCGTGTTCAAAGTGGTGCCTTGGAATGAGCTTTATTAATAATATATGCAATTCATTATAATATCACTAACTGAATTGCATTTCACATTTTATAATATTAAAACATCACCGAATGATATAATAAATATAAAGTCGGTAGGAGAACAGAAAGTACAGAAAAGTAAAGAAAAAGTTTTCAGAAAAATAAATAAATAACTAAAGGTTGAAGAAGGGCTGAAAATAAAGCTGGAGGAGGACAGAGTCGTCAGAAGCACACAGACTCACTCTGCAGGCTGGGCAGGTTCACGTCCTCTGGTTTGGTCTTCAGCAGATGAGGCAGACGTGTGTACCTGTAGCCATAGCCACAACCCTGTAGACAGACAAGAGACACTTCATCTGATAACTGAATTTTTTATTTATTTTTTAATCGTAAATTAGTCACAAAAAAAAAAAAAAAAAAAAAAACTCTAAAGATGATCAAGAACAGACACATAATCATTTACGATGATGTAACCCCATTACATTTATGGATGAATAAACCCAATAATGCTTTCTCTAAGAGATTTAAAAAGTCACCCTTTTTAGTTTTTGGCACTAAAAGCAGAATAAATGTTAAAAAAAACTAAATGGGAGTAGCTGTTCTGCCAGGCACATTTCATAAATGTTAAATGGAAACAGTGGAGATATGCTGCATAATGGCCCTGATATAATGCACCATTCTGAGCTGAAATGTAATGGCATAATGGGGTGGGAGGTGGCATGAGGCAAGGGGAAGATAAAAAGAAAGGAGCGAGTGGAAAGGGTGGGAGGGGATTGTATAAGACAGTGAAATAATTGTGGCGTACCCTCCAAAGACGAACCAGGATCCAGTTGGTTTGAGCCCAAGGTCTCTGTTCATAAGGAGCCAGTAAGTTCTTCATCATAGCCATCCGCCTGGGAAATATTACATCATAAATAATTATTCAAACAGAATAAAAAAAGAAAGGAAAAAACAAGAAACAATGCACTAAGACAATTAAATTATTTGAATCGTCACGTTTTAATCCATTTTCAACTGGCTCCCAGTTAATCATTACCTACGTAAACAAAAACTAATCAAAAACACTAAACAAAACCATCAAAAACCAAACAAAGAACTAAACGAGGCAAAACTAAACCATCAAAATAAAATAAATAAAAAACTAAAAGAAACGCAAACTATCAAATCCAAAAGAATGCCAAACTAAACCATCAAAAAAAACAAAAACAAAACCATCAAAATCAAAACAAAACTGAGAAAAACTTAACCATTAATAACAAAATAAAATCTAAATCATCAAAAACATAACATAAATAACTGTAAGCTTGCAATGTATTTGCAAAGCACCACAAATGTGCATAGAGTATGCTTCTGGTCAAAGATGAGATGAAAACAAGTAATGCAGTAACAAAAAACATTAATTAATCACTGCATTTTGATGCAAACTCAGGCTTAAGCACTTACTGTTCTTCTGGGATCCTCTCGACGGCACGCAGGGATTGTGGGTAACACACGTAACTGGCTAAAGCCTGCATCAGTGAATCTTTGATATCTGAGGATGACAATAAAGTAGGAAAGAAACATTGTACAATGCTTTTTATAATTCAGTTATTTATTGATAAATAAACTCCTGGTTTATGTCCTGGTTTACTATAAAACAGCCTGCAAATGGCAATTTCACATGCATTTGCATGCAGGATTGTTCTATTTATTAATGCTCATTTTCAATATTTTTATTTTTTTAATGAAACAAGAAGCTTCAATGATTTTCTAACATCTCAGTCTTTAAGAAAGAAGTCCTTGACCAAAACAAAGTGGTGAAAAAAATAAAATAAAAAAATAAACTAGAATTGCCAACAAGAGAAGAGCTATTCAGACATAAAAAGCTAGTTGAAATGTAAAACTAATCCATATTAAAAACATACTGTGCAACAATCACTGTTAAAAATTATGTATTCAGTAACAGAGCCCACTGAAAACAAGATAAATATGCAAAAAAAAATCTAAATACATCAGTGTAAACATAATGAAAAGGCGGCTTATGAAATGCAATTTAAACAAATGGGTCGTGTCTAATAACATCTGTTCATTTGCATAGCACATCGCTCATGATTCAGCAGTCGTGAGTATTTCATAGCCCTAACCTTAAACAGGATTAAGAAAATGCTGCAGCTACAACTCATCACACAAAGGACTTCATGTTGCCTGAGAGCTGAGAGAGGAAGCTTTTAATTATACCTTTACGTGAGAAATGAGGTGAAGTGATTTACGGTGCAAGCCAATGGCTATATTAGGTTAAAGAATTCCCATTAAAACAGCCAAAAAATTCATTATTGTACGGATTTCAGGGCTGCTCGATTTTTTCTTGTAATTTTCTGCAGTTAAGGATGGATGGATGGATGGATTAAATTAAATGTATGCATTTAGCAGACACTTTTATCCAAAGCGACTTACAGTGCATTCAGGCTATCAATTTTTACCTATCATGTGTTCCCGGGGGAATCGAACCCACAACCTTGCACTAGCTTGCTTGCTAACGCAACGCTCTACCAGTTGAGCTACAGGAACATGATGGGATGGATGGATGGATGGATGGATGGAATAATAAGCAGACTGTCAGATGGGTGGGTGGATGGATGGATGGATGGATAATCAGACTGTCAGATGGGTGGGTGGGTGGATGGATGGATGGATGGATGGAT
The DNA here is from genome assembly GCF_023724105.1 of Carassius gibelio. Taxonomy (NCBI): domain Eukaryota; kingdom Metazoa; phylum Chordata; class Actinopteri; order Cypriniformes; family Cyprinidae; genus Carassius; species Carassius gibelio. Next base: position 17,791,445 of record NC_068392.1, read on the forward strand.
GGGTGGATGGAAAAATAATCAGACTGTCAGATGGATGAATGGATGGATGGAAAAATAAGCAGGCTGTCAGATGAATGGATGGATGGATGGATAGATGGATGGAGAAATAAGCAGGCTGTCAGATGAATGGATGGATGGATGGATGGATGGAAGGAAAAATAAGCAGACTGTCAGATGGATGGATGGATGGATGGATGGATGGATGGATGGATGGATGGATGGATGGAAGGAGAAATAAGCAGGCTGTCAGATGAATGGATGGATGGATGGATGGAAGGAAAAATAAGCAGACTGTCAGATGGATGGATGGATGGATGGATGGATGGATGGAAAAATAAGCAGACTGTCAGATGGATGGATGGATGGATGGATGGATGGAAGGAGAAATAAGCAGGCTGTCAGATGGATGGATGGATGGATGGATGGAAAAATAAGCAGACTGTCAGATGGATGGATGGATGGATGGATGGATGGAAGGAGAAATAAGCAGGCTGTCAGATGAATGGATGGATGGATGGATGGAAGGAGAAATAAGCAGGCTGTCAGATGAATGGATGGATGGATGGATGGAAGGAAAAATAAGCAGACTGTCAGATGGATGGATGGATGGATGGATGGATGGATGGATGGATGGATGGATGGATGGATGGAAGGAGAAATAAGCAGGCTGTCAGATGAATGGATGGATGGATGGATGGAAGGAAAAATAAGCAGACTGTCAGATGGATGGATGGATGGAAAAATAAGCAGACTGTCAGATGGATGGACAGAAAAATAAAAAAGACTGTCAGATGGATGGATGGATGGATGGATGGAAGGAAGGAAGGAAGGATAGAAAACAAACAGACCACCGGATAGATAGATAGTTCTAGTGTTCTTACCGGTGCCAATGATGCGTGGATCAGCGAAGTGTTTGGCGAGAATGGCTGCGAGCTGAGTGAGTGTTTCCTCATAACCTGAGAGAGACAAACATCACACAACGACATGAACCTGACACAAACAACCGCTCTAGAAAGATTGAGCTTCACAAACACCAGTAATCAAGAGAGACCTGGAAGCTCCTCCATGCAGTTGGAGGGGCTGAAGTAGTTTTTGAGGGCGCTGTAGCTGTTCATGGCCACGTTGAGGTAGAATTCGGGCATGAATGCGAACAGGGAGCCTGTGCTGTCCGAATGCTCGATGGTGCGGATACACACCCTCAGGAGCCAGTACACATCCAGCATCTTCTCCTGCATTCACACACATCATGAGAACAATATGCTGTATATCCACGCTTCCACCTGAACTTTTGCTCAGATCCAGAAATTGCAAGCACCGCATTGAAATCCACTTCGTATTTTAGTTTTACACAACTAAAGCTCCATCTCTCTGAACCTTAGAGGCCTATGTTTTTGGCAAGTGCCGTCAGCAGTACCTTGGAGTAGATGGTGGCATTAATCCAGGCCAACCTACGACTCAGGTGGTTCAGCTTTTCAGCAAACACTTTTTGGCTCTTCTGCAACTCTTCTAAAATATCCAGCCTCTGAAGAAAAAAAGAATAATAATCATATAAATACTAACTAAATAGAGAGCCTGATTTATACAGAACTGTGCCATGTCTGTGATTAAAAGAACAAGAATGACTTTATGAATTTAAATAGAGCATAACACTTTGATTGTTGGTCTTACTCTGCTCGGGCATCGGGCGATCTTCTCTTCCGTGTCCTTTAGGGCGACGGCATACTCGTGAACATCATCCGACACAACCACCATCTGCAGAAAACATGCAAACAGAAATCCAAAGACATTATCATACTCTGTGCTTCACTGCGAGCACGCACAGAAGATTGCCCTTTTTCTCAAATTGTAACATAATCGCTAGCCATCCTGCTTGAGTTCAAAAAAGCCCCCAATTTTGGAAGTAAGGGGAAAAGGGAAAATTATCACCACAGTGACCTTGTCCAGTGAGCAGACACGGTTTCAGTGGGCAATACTGAAAGAGCACAAGCTCTCCTGACAGAGACGAATGGGTTCCTTTACCTCCAGAAACATATAAAATTATATTATGCAATCAAGTATAGTCAATCATAAATGCAATTGCTTCGCCCCATTTCAATCTTTATCATTATTGTGGCTGTAATAAACTCCAGTAATCAAGGGGGCGATAGAGCTCCCTTCACATGTTTAGGTTTCATTAGTCAACATGATTTTCTTCAAACCCTACATAGCTGACAACAGTTGACTTAAAACAAAAACGTGACAGCAGAAGTGGCTATTTTCTGTCGATGCTCATTAGCACCCCTTGTGGCATTGCAAGAATGAATATAGACTTATGTTAGGTTTTTTTTTTTTAGCTTGTGATGCTAGAAGAATTTGCATTTATATTTATTTCAATGTTATTTTAGGAGTTTTTATTAGTATTTAGATTTTTTTTATTAATATTATGTGCTTTATTAATATTATGTGCTTTTTTGTTTAACACAATAAAAATATGTAATGCAATTCACACAGGGGCGGAGCTATTTTTTGTCAATAATTGCATTTATTTAGACGCAGAATTGTTTTACAATTAAATAAAATGTAAGACTTTTAGAGCTAGTCCAAAAAAAAAAAAAAAAAAATTTTATTCTTATTCAATCTTATTGCTATATTTTCAGTTAAGTCAAAATGTTTATGCAAGTATTAGTTATATATGAGTCACATTTAAGTCTCTGAAATGCAGTGATTTTCAAAACTGTCCTGGAGCACCAGCGATGTCTCCCCCATCTTGCACACCCAATTCGACTCGTCAGCTCATTAGTAGACACTTTTAGACTTGAAATGGTCAGAAAAGGTAAAGAGTTGTGAGAAAAGACGATGCGTGTCAGATCTGCATTATGTTCAGCAGCGGCTGCTTTTAAAGTAATAGCAGCCAAAATAACCTCATAACTAGCTTCTGGGATGTCTGTCCATCAAAGAAAAAGAAAAGAGAAGATAAATCACTTTTGTAGCTTTCAGGATTCATCTATATTCAATTTAAAAATGTAACGTTGATAACTTATTTTTTGGTAAAATTCTTAGAGACATCAGTAGTATTGGTAACAGTGATACTCGCCTTCTGTAATAAAAAAAAAGTTGACATTAAACAAATATAAAAAATATACCGGTGTTTCTACATTATTTTGAAGACTGAATGTAAAATTATTGCAATATAAAGTATATTTAAAAGCTTTACAGTTGGATTAATCTAGATTAATTTCAGGAAAAAAAAGTGCCATTGTTTAATCCACTTCAATCAACGATTTTTTATAATTCTAGTTTCAGTTAACAATACGGACACTGGTTCATTTAGTCTCACAGTTCCAGAATTTTTGACTATCAGCATGAAGTATGGTCTATTTTGCAGCTTATTCTAGTCAAGAACTTCCCATTTTGACAATGACTATTTAGTATCCCATTTTAACCGTACGTTATTGTACTTAAATATCACATTTACTGGCTAATATCAGCCTCAGTCTGAATTTTTATACAAATTCTAGACTAAAGATGTAATACCACAAACTTTGCAAACTTTATCAAATCCATCATCTAGATCCACGTTTGTAAACCTGATTTTGTTGCTCAGAAAACTGATAGTCAGTTGGTGCTAAACAATAGCGCTCCTTGTGGCAATGAGAATGTTAAACAACTTGTGTAACGGTGGTGATTTGAGTGAGAAAATTTTAAGTTCACAAACTTATTTAGAGCATATTTCAGGTTTTGGATACAAGCTGCCAGCTCTAAACATCAAGTACGCAGCTCATTTCCATTTGAGAAACCGCTTTAGTCAGTTCCCAAAACACGAGACTCAGAGATTATGGTCATGCAATTCTCCAAACTCTGAAGAAATCAAAAATGCATTACAGCTTGATGAAATGACGAGGTGTTGTGGTGACAGTTCATGCTGTGGCTGAATTATTCTGCGTATCAGTAATAAAGACAAGTCTCCTGATGCCACTGTGCCAAGCCAATTAACAAAGCCTTTATCAAGTCCATGTAAGTCAAATTAGTTTTGCTTATAGCATAAATCTCATCAGGATCCAACAGAAATCACAGCATGTACTGAGCCACTTGCAATTCACTTCCAAAACCACAGTTCGTAACCGGAGGATCACTTCACTATCAACAACAACTACTTCCTCTTAGGATGCCGTCCCTGTCAGTTTTAATTAAATCTGAATTGGATGGCACTTTTCACAAAATGGATATTGTTCGAAAGCAGAAACAAAGAAGAGTGCCTCACAAACCCCACTGGAGCAGTGATTCACATCAGCAGTGGCATTGAGAAACTCCCAGGAGGAAGAAACCTTGGGATTAATTACATCAGAAAACTGAAGTGCAAACCAAGGCTTTTCTTCTCGCTGGTGCAGCCTAGTGGTTAAAGATTTCGGCCGTTGACTAAACACCCGCAGGTTCAAATCCCAGGACTAAATGACGAATTAACAGGGTCCAGAATGAACACTCGGATGAGGACCAAATGAGAATAAATGTTGGCTTTGTTTTGTTTTATGGCGACTTAAACCTGAATGTACACCGACTCATGGGAACTTGTGTCACTGTGGGGATAAATATGTATGAGTGTGTGTCAAACAAATCTATCAATGTATTGAGCTTGTACTGATGCTACTGTTTTTCTTTTTCAATGACACTGTTATCCTTGTCTCCGACAGTTTACTGTATTTTCTTGTTGCTGTTTATAGAGTCAAGGCGATGCACCATTTCCATAGTCAACTAACACATTCTTTCAATGAATGACGGCTTGTTTGAGAAATTATTCACAGCTCACAATCTGAAAGTCATTTCTCACCCATTTCAATAATGCATTTGATTGGCTCTTCACAACCATTTTCTGAAACAAACGTGCCAGTAGGATTAATAAAACCTTTATAAATAAAGCGAAAGACTCCAGATTATGATGTCTAAGGAAAATTACATTTCTAGTACTCTCAATGGAAAGATTGAGACAAAAAAAGATTTAAAAGGCACCATAAAAGCGGTCCATATGGTTCATGACACCATATTCCAAGTCTTCTGAAGCTATACTACTGGCTTATGTGAAAATAAAATAAAAATACAACTGGTTTGAAAATATTTTAGTCAGTTTTCACAGGAAATCTATGCCTCTGTAATCACACTGAAATACCACAGTGTATAAAACATGGCTTTTGCATGGCCATCAATGGAGAGAGATGTTCTTCTGGACCAGTCAAATCTGGATCAGAACAAGAGGAAATGATGACAGGACTTTCATTTTTGGGAGAACTAAAAAAAAAACCTAGATACATAGGAATTTCACAAAGAGAGGCAGAGAGTAATCACTCTCCATGATTGAAATAAATTTTTTCCCCAAGCGCAAGGACAGGACAAAGGTTGATGTACAGAACTCTGCTGAGCGAAGCACTTCACGAAGAGCATGAATTACACAGACTTCACGAGCACAGTTTTTCTGCTAGGCTCTTTTCTCCTCGCTGTTGACAGAGTGAACATTAAAACAGCTGCTGGCAGGACAGAGGCCGTGTTTTACCCAGCAGTGACTCACTGTTGAAAGCAACGATGCGTCGACAGAAAGCGTTTATCAGTGTGTGTTTGGAGATGTGCAGCGGGTCGGTCAGGATGAGCTGGCACACGAGACACTCTCTAAATCAAAGAGGAGCTTTCAGCAAGATCCATGCAAGTGAACTTAAAGGACCTCAAATGCAAAATGAAGAATGACAATCAAAGTTTTTTTTGTTTTTTTTTTTAAAGAAATATTTAACTTTCAAATCAAAAAAAAAAAAAAAAAAGAATCGGTTCAGCACTGCAGCTGGAATTGCTCACCAGTTCAGTGCTAGACAGAGTAAGGATGTGCCTTGGCACAATTAGGTGAGGTCTGACTGAAAGCACACCATGCAGAACAAAGTTTACTTTGGTGATGAGAGCAAGTTTGATTAATTTGAGTCTGATGGGAAAATTTTGTTTGGTATTAAAGGGGGGGTGAAATGCTCGTTTTCACTCAATATCCTGTTAATCTTGAGTACCTATAGAGTAGTACTGCATCCTTCATATCTCCAAAAAGTCTTTAGTTTTATTATATTCATAAGAGAAAGATAGTCTGTGCCGATTTTTTTCAGAAAATCACGACCGGCTGGAGGGGTGACGTGTGGGCGGAGCTAAAGAATCACGAGCGCCAGTAAGCTTTTGCGTTGAGAGCGTTTGGAAACTGTGACTTTACCGTGAGGACCAAACCAACCAAAACAAACCATGACTAACAGTCAGATTCAGCGTATATTTATGATCCAGAATCAGATCCAGAGGCTGAAATTTAACAACGACTACAGCAGGACGTCTCTAAGTAGTATGTATTGAAACTGTATATATTTGCTTAGCGGTTTTGGAAAGTTTGGAAGTTTTACTCACCGCCTGTGGTTCCAACACACGATCGTGACCCTTTTTCGTTGGGACTGCATTATCCTTAAGAAATACACGATACGCAAATCCGGCGTCAAACTGGGCCTTGTTTGTAAAACAAGCATCTTCGAAATGCAGGGAATAAACACAAACACTTGCACAACTCCGTTGATGCTCTGTAAAAATAAACTCCATCCACTGGTCCCTTAATGCTGTTTCTCTTTTGGTAATCTGTGCAGGGTTGTCTTGCCCTGGCAACCAAAAACACACAAAACACCAAAACACACTTCTTTTGTGACTTTTCGCGACGCTCTTGCTCTGATCAGGCTGTGCTCTTCTGCTTTTTGGAACAGAAATACTCCTTCAAACGTACAACTTAATTTTTGAAACTTTGTCCATGTTTAGCATGGGAATCCAACTCTTTAACAGTGTAAAAAACTCAGTATGCATGAAATAGCATTTCACCCCCCCTTTAAACTAGGGAAAGACTGAAGCATCAATGTGATGTGACCAATGTCATAATCATGAGTTCTGGGCCACGCCATGGTTGGTATTAACACCAGCATTAACTGAATGTCTGTGATCAGCTCCGGTGGCCATAACGCAGGCTTTAATGTGCTGGAGACGTTTTCCTTGATGCACAGATCAGCTCTAGTCTCTAACTAAAATTACAATCAATGTAATGTAATGATCAAATACAGGTGTGGGTGGGTGGCGGGCAGATCATTTGACGCAGTGAACTGAAGTTTGAGCTCATTCGTGCATCTCTACACTACACTGACCTGGGTCTCCTGTAGCAAACAATGGAGCACGCTCTGATGGACAAACTAAGTTATTACACCATTCAGAAGCATTTAATCTGCCCTATGTGTTCTGTAAAAGAAAATAAAAAATTTATATCTGCAGCATATTCGCCGATACCGATATATCGGCGACAGGCTCATATCGTCCGATAATATCAGCGAAACGATATATCGGTCAGGCTCTATAAATTATATATAATAGTGATCCTATATATGGTCAAGTATTAGACTATCTCTGGCATTAAGTCACTGAAAACAATGGATTTTTATCCCAATGTGTACTGTATCATGATTTTTTGTTTATGAAGATTTCTCAGACCTAAGCCTCATAAACATGCTTTCAAATTCAGATGCGATTGTTGTGTGACACTCACAAAACTGTTTGAATGACACAAAGGTGAAACCGCTACGCCACAGGCATCATCATATGTCAGTAACACAGCTCGGCCCTCAGGCCCTGTATCTCCTTCACCCGCTCCAGAGTGATGCGTCCCACAGAGCCGTACCTTGCCGAGCTGCTGATGAACGCTCAGATTGTACATCATCACAACCCCATCCAGGATCTCCAGCAGGGACTTCTCTGTGATTGGCTGGTCGGGCTCTTCTGACGGTCGCCCCAGCAACAGCCCATCGTTACCATGGCTTCCCTCGACTGGAGATGGGCAGAAAGAAAAGAGGTTAAAAACACATCATATTCCCCTTGAGATCAGTGATAGATTTATTCTTTCATTTTTTTCTTCTGAGATGCTCATTGCTAAGCTAACTGGTTTCCATCTGATTTGCTGTGAAGCTGTGGATTGATATTGTCATGCACTGCAAAAATGCTATTTTGAATCAATATTGAAGTCATGCTGTCCTGTAAAATATATCTAAAAGCCTTTAAAACAACATGTTTTGTAAAATTGGAGGAATGCATTTATATAGCTTCTACATTTTCCGTATCTCATAAGCAAACAGTTTTTTAAGAATAAACCTCATGAAAATATATTAGATTTATGATTAAAACAAGAAAAAGGGCTGAAATACATTTAATTCAATATATTTATATTCAATTAAAATCTTAATGCATTTCCATCAGAAGTAAAACAATTGTTTGCAAGTAATTTATTTCACACAATTACATTTTTAAAATCATTTTAAGCACAAAAAAATGTTGTCAATTTTGTTTGATTTATGCTTAAAATAAAAACAATATATATTTTCATATGATAGCATAAGAAAAACTTTATTCAAGATGAGGTTCTCTAAAATAAAAGATATCCCAATATTTCAAATAAAATGTTTTTTTTAAATAATGCTTTCATAGGATTAGTGTTCATTTTGTCATCCATTTTTAATTAGTCTTAGTCTTTTAAAATTTTAACTTTGTCTTTTTCCGATTGGCATTTTCCCCATTGATTAACAAAATCAGTCAATTTTGTTAGATTTATGCTTAAAAAAAATAAATAATAATAATTAAATAGTCCCTTGGATAAGGAAACGGTTAATATATGTTTTATCTCAGTTGTGCTTAAAAGATCATTACTACCATTTGTTTTCAGAGAAAATGGATATTTAGATATCTTATATATTTCCAGGTGTTGGGAATCTGCTAAATAAATAATCAGCCATTAAATAATATTTAAAATGGTACTATAAATTGAAATGTAAAATTAGTAAAAATTCAATTAAATATGACAAAATTATAAATATTATAAATTATTAAAATATGTTTTATGTATAATTGTCGTTGCTGCTGTATAAAAAAGGACTCACTGTCTTCCTCGGTTCTCTGCTCCACGGCGAGGGTCCGGACTTTGACCTTCTCCGGCGGGGCGAGGGGTCGTCGAGGGGTCATGAGGCTGACGGCCGCGGTGCTCAGGAAGCGGTTGGCTCTGCCCAGCGTCGGGGAACTCAACCAGCTGGGACGGGCCAGAGCGCCGCCCATGGCCACAGAGCCAGACGGTCTCTGCCGGTCCCAAACACACAACATCATTCATCTCCAGCATCTAGACTCACAGCTGCATGACTTTCAGGAGAACGTCCTCGCCACAAAAACTAGAGCAGCTCCACATAACAAACACAGTGCTCTACACCAGACACCCTTCATGAGACACAGTCAAGGTCACTTATAATGGAGAGAAATGGGGCCAGTTTGGGGAGAATTTAAAAGAGAAGTGAAGCTTGTAATTTCAGAAAATCACTCGAGAAGAGGGTCACTTCAGGGTTTCAAACATTATGTTGCCATGGCAACAAAGTAAAACTGTAAAAATAAGCCACTTTTTTCATATTAAGGTCATATTGAGAATAAAAAAAGCAGAGAATAATCAGCTATTTAAATATTACAGCACTATGAAAACATGTAACATTTAAAGTTATAAAATAATAAAATTTATTTTATAAAATAAGATGAATATATATATTTTTAAATCATGATCACAAATTAAACCACTAACTAAAAATCTTTTTTTTTCTTTTCTTATAATAGTGTATTACAGTTTATACACATCTATTATTAGTAGTAGTAGTAGTAGTAGTCTGCTAAATGACTAAATGTAAAATGTAAATAAAATTATAAATTGTATATATATATATATATATATATATATATATATATATATATATATATATATATATATATATATATATATATATATATATATATAAAACATTTTTTTTTCTAATTATTTATTTATATAGTATATCAACTTGTATTAATCCCAGAGTAATCTTTTAACATGCTTTTATAGTCGTCTTTCCAACAGTTACATATCAAAATGACTTCAGATGTTCAAGTAAGTGGTGAAAGTGCTTCTCGTCAGTCATTAATGTACCTGTGCAGCTCCAGTCTCCTCGTCTTCATCCAGATCGTCCATGGATGAGGCCTGGATCTCCGCCGGGTCTATGATGATGTTGGCTTTCGCAGCCAGGTCATCTAAAACATCATAAAACAGCCAAACTATCAAGTTTAATATCCAGCACAACAACAAAGGAAGTCATTTAGCTGCTAGAAAGAGAAGAAGCCAGATTCGTTTTATACAAATCAACCAAAAAGAGGCTTTTAGGAGTGAATCCGGCTCAGATTTCGACACTGGATAAATCATCTCAGAGGACGACAAGCTCACAAGCTTTTATGAACACTTCAGTCCATTATTTAGTGATGCACATTTTTCATCTTCTGGACAGCAGAGCAATAAAAAAAAAAATCTTGGCTTCAACTCGTCGGAGGGCTTATAACAACTGTTTTAGGAGAGATATGGGCTCCACTTCACTCCAAAGGTCTACATTTTCAAGGCCGGCTGTCCAACTGAGGCATACATGTGAGAGAAATGGGGCAGTAAAAGCAGTTTGGGAGTAATTCAGCGGAAGAACAGAAAGAGAGAAGAGAGTCAATCTCAGAGATTGAAGGAGTGAGGTGTTGTATAGTACATGCACATCTATTTTTATTGTAAGGTGCAAGCTAAGCGCTGGAGTGACCCTTCGACCTGCCCAAAGAGGATCTGTGTGCTTGGGTATTATAAACAATATTATGGGGAATAAAATAAAACCCAAAACTGCACCAAAAGGAGTCTATAATATTGACCTAATTTATCCAAGAGAGAATATTTATTTCCAATAAAGCATTAACTGAATGAGATTTTTGTACTAAATTATAATAATTTAAATTGTAATAATTCATAATTTATTGAGTGTTCACCACAAATAAATAAATCATATTTCAATTATATGTAAACTAGTGTATATATATATATATATATATATATATATATATATATATATATATATATATATATATATATATATATTTATAAAGTATTTTATATTACAAATTCTAAGAGTAATGAATTATAATAATTACATTTAAAATAATTAATAATTAGTTATTTATTTTATAATAATTTATGATTTTTTAAATGTATACCACAGGGCAATTTTACAAAATCAATAAAATGTTTTCTTTTTTTATTTTAATTTATTTTATATTTTATATGTTTAAGGATCTATTAAATGTCTATAATAAAGTAATTTAATTAAAAATAATAATAATAAATTAAAAAATCATTTCAATTTTGATTTGTTTAAATTTTTTACTTATTGGATGTTTACCACTTTGAGCATATTTTGCTAAAAAAAAAAAAAAGTAATTTATTTTATATAACATGGAATGAAATCAATAAAATGTAACTTTAATATAAATTTTAATTGCAATTCAAGTCATTTTATAAAATGTATTTTATAGCATTTCATCACTTAGAATTTAAAATTAATTTAAATAATTTTGTATTTAATATATAATTTATTTGAATGAGTTTTGTGTTTATTAATGTAATTTTAATATAATGTTATTTTAAAATTAATGACATTTTAGTAATGCTGTGTAATATAAATGATAATTAAATTTAAAATAACACTTCATAATTTAAGTCTTCATACAAACTTTCCTTAGCATTGGATAAACGGAGATCCAGCGAATAAGGTGAACATGATTCTGCATTTATCAAGATCATGAAACAATCTAATAAATTAATTCTACGATGTCTCAAACGGAGTCATAATTTAAGACCAAACAGATGATGAAGTCTGACAGAGTGGATGACCCCAGAGATATGGTTTCATTAATTTGGTGTCTTCATCACACCTGAATGACCTCTGGCCGTCTGTCAGCTGATAAATCTCAGGCTCCATAAACATCAAAAGTCTATAAATCTGACAGATACTGCGGTGCCAATGTGGGGAAGAGAAATTACACTTTCCAGTCACAGACAACCTAATTTGAGTCACTTGAGCAGTTAGTCACGACTCTCCCTAAGCCACCCGAAAAGTGTGCCAAAATCAGTCGGTGAAGGAAACAAACTGGCTCGGGTCCGAGTACAGCTGCCACTTGGATGCTAAGGGAAGAAAAATATCAGGATTTGCCACAAAATGACCTTGATGTAGCTATTAGAAGAAGAAGTCAGTATGAAGAAAGGTTCAGAGAAAGAGCACGGCCGTTTCACATCTAATTGATGCTGGTTAGTGAACGCTGGGGTCAAGATTTAGTGTAGTTTAATGAAAACATGCTGGAGAAATGCCATATTGGCTGATGGGGATTTATTATTATTATTATTATTATGATCATCATTACAGAACTGACAGAAATGACTTTTAAACGTGACCTAAATCAATACTACCCAATCAATAAGTGCAATCATTAAAGAGCCTAGAGATGATGATATTGACGAAAGCTAATGTTGATGGTAAAAGTGAAGGTGTTCTGGGTTGTAGCTACTTTAGGTCCACTTACAAATAACAACAGGGTCTAGTTACTCTAAATCTAAATCTAGAACAACCATGCATGCTTTTCATACGTGCATTGAATGTGTTTTGCATTCATCAGTTGTTCCACAAAGTGCCAACAATGGCCCGGGTGCACACTATCAAATAGACTACACTTTGAAACGCTACGTGTTGGACTGAAGGCATATGCTAGCGTTAGCATACAGTTTCATGGGCTTTCATGCGTTTCGAAGCCTATACATACACACACACACACACACAATACAATCTAGCTAAACGTAGTCTATAAATAAACTACTCCACGGTCGCCTGACTTCGGCGTTACCTTAACGTTTTCGACTATTTCAGTTCTTCTTTCAAATCTACTGTAGCAGTTGTAAAGCTGGAGTTAGAATAGTTTGTGAGAGCACGATTATAAACACAGTGAGGCTGTGAGCGACTAGTGAGTCGATGAGTTTATCTGTTCAGCGTGATGACGTTTATTCCCATTTAGACACTTGTTAGCTACCGCCTTTTTAAAGACAAGGAAAAGCTTAAATAAAAATCACTAGTGGGCTTTTGTATCATAGAATAAAACATGAAGATATTTGAAGCTTGTGTTCCCCACACACATTATTTCATGTCATTTCACCAATTCGCTGGCTTCGGGACATGGGACACCACGAGTTCGAAGCTTGTTTCTGGGTTGAAGGACTCATTTCTGCTGCACTCTTTAGTCTGAACAACTGATAAAAGCATAAATACTGAAACATTACTTTAAAAAACACCACGCTGAATAAGATGAGGAGCAGATGGTGGATTCGGCTGCTTCATATTGAGTGGAGACAAACACTGCGATGTTCGGTGGCCAAAATCAACAACTATAATAATAATAATGACCAAAAACAGACTAATTATATAATATATGTCAAGGAGGAAAAGCCCTCAGCAGCTGCTTACATGAATCAATATCGTCAAGATAAAGTCCAGATGACGGGATTCAACTGTTGTACACAAACTAGTCAAAATAAATAGATTAAATTGATGAACCGACCGCAGACGACGGTCAATGTAAAAAAAACAATGAGTGTGTCCCATTTTTCACTCATCCTTCCCTTGATTTACTCTCAGATGTCTTTGATTCTTTCCTCAAAGCCCCAGAAGACTTCGGTCAGGCACCGGAGGGAGAAGGAGATGCTCAGCAGAAACCACACAGGAACCGTGTGATTACCAGCTCTCAATCAAACAAGAGATCACCGGAGGAACGTGTGTGTTTTAGGAGATGAAAGCAGTGGAGAGACGGACTGAGCAGTAATGAAATTGAAGTTGTGACACATGACGAGAAGCGTATTCAAACACAACTCTCGAAGACGCCTTTTACTGTAATCACAATGGGTGAACACTAATAGGCTGATTCATAATTCAAGTACCATTCTTTCTGAATATTACACCAGATTGAGTGTGCCTCAAATAATACTACATCGAAAATAGTGTGTCGAAGGTCAGACAGCAGATTATTTTACTATTTTGACAGATTTAATGATAACTATGGGGAAACTGAATTATGAAATGATGCAAATATGACAGATTCAAACTGTTTTATGGTGTACAAGCAGCGAGGACACTTCTCGATTTTCTTGAGGCATATACGAAGTGGAAAGTTAATTCATGAAGACCAGTGATGTGTGAAATAGTTATTGAATAGTTCACTAAAAGAATACAATTTTATGAGCATTTATTGACCCTGAGGTCATCTGAGAGGAGTTTGTTTCTTCATCAGATTTGGAGAAATGTAGCATCACATCAGTTGCTCATCAATGGATGCTCTGCAGTGAATGGGTGCCGTCAGAACGAGAGTCCAAACAGCTGATAAAAACATCCCAATAATCCACATGACTCCAGTCCATCAGTTAACATCTTGTGAAGTGAAAAGATCTGTGTTTTAACTTTAAACTGTCACTTCTGGCCATAATATGAGTCAATAATCCATAACAACTCTTCCTCCAGTGAAAAAGTCTATCTTCTGTTGTCCTCTCACATCAAAATACACACACGTGTTTGTTCAGAGCTGTTGTGGACTTGTTCTTGACCTGCGCAGATGTCTCTCCCAGACATGGGGACTTGTGACTTGGTGACTTGGAAGTTAAAGACTCGGGACTTGACTTGACTTGAGACACGATGACTTGAATGACTTGAGTGTTAATCACATAATGTTTTCAGTTTGAATATAAAATATATAAATTATTTTTTAAAATAAAGTTGATTACTCAGCTGGAGCGCAGGCTGAGAATAGCGTAGTGACTGGATCAGGACAGTATCATCAGTCATGCCCTCTCTACCTTACACACACCACGCCCACTTAAATCAGATATCACATCACATCAACATGTCAGCCTGAGGGTTACCGACGGTCATCGCTTTTGTCTTCAATAATTCGCGCCTAAAAACGCGTGGAAAACGCTAGTCGCGCCGCTTTCTCCTTCTTTCCAAAGCGCTCGGGCAGAAGTGCTCCTGGGGCGTCTGTAGTTGCTAAGCATCCATGACACGCTCTCTCTCAATGGAGACGCGGAAATTTCAGCAAAGGATAAATGGATTTGCAGCACTAAAAATCGCTCGCAGTAGCTCTGCTACTAAATTCATTTCAAAATGACAATCCATATACAGCTATGAACAGCTGTTCCTTCATCTTAGCTGAGCTTTCAACGTTGATACGGGAAAGGATGAAGCTGATTGGTTAGTTATTGTGACATGACCTGCGGTGCGCTTGCGGCATTCTGAAAAGTTTAGATGTTTTTAACTCGATGCGGTGCCTTCCATTATGAGCGCGCATACCGCGCGCCTACATTGGAAATAGCGAACTTGCGCGCGCAAAAGACGTGATGTGAACGGCCCCTAATGATCCGCTAGCAGGCCGTCAAAAAAACGCATTCCAGGGGCGGCGCTAGGGTTGGGCTAAGGGGGCATAAGCCCCGAATATTTTGTTACCTTGTCTTTCTCATAGAGCAAAACAATTAATCAGAAAAACAAATGTAGCTGCCGCGATTACCCAATCATGAGAAGTGCACATTACACACACACACACACACACACACACACACACACACACACACACACACACACACACACACACACATATATATATATATATATATATATATATATATATACACACCCCATCACTCTCCTTCTTGCTCAAATAGCCCTTGATGCCTTCAGTGTGAATCTACAAATGTCATAGTCATGAAAATAAAGAAAACTCTTTGAATGAGAAGGTGTGTCCAAACTTTTGGTCTGTACTGTACATAACAAAAAAGTATGAAACAACTGAAAATACGTCATATTTATATTCTATACTGAGAGAGAGAGAGAGAGAGAGAGTGTGTGTGTGTGTGTGTGTGTGTGAGAGAGAGAGAGAGAGAGAGGAGAAATGTAACAAAGTTTAATGTTGTATGTAAACTGTGTTTGAGAGAGAGAGAGAGAGAGAGAGAGAGAGAGAGGTGTTCAGAGAGGAGTCTGTTGGGTGTTTAGCTGTTATTTGTTTTATGGACTCAATGTTGAAAATGTAAAACATTTCAAACACTGTTGGCAGAAGTGAAAAATAAATAATTTTAGGAAGTTACAATTTTGTTTGATTCCATGATGTATTTTACTGAACATGAGTATTTACAATGCAAATCCAAATTATTTTAATTTACTTACAGTTACTTATATCTTGTCTTTTAACTTTATTAAGATAAGATTCTGCAGGTAAAATAACAATATTAAGGTGACTTGACTTGGACTTGACTTGACATAGCTTGTGACTTGACTTGACTTGACTTGCCCAAGAAAAAAATACTTGGGACTTACTTGAGACTTGAAGGTTAAGACTTGAGACTTACTTGAGACTTGCACATGTGTGACTTGGTCCCATCTCTGGTCTCTCCTAATTCAGACGAGACGCCTTTTCCACTGAAGAAACCAATATTATGGACAGAGGACTCAAAGTTTAGCTAGAAGCACTGGTTTGAGGTTAAACAGGTCTTGATGGATTGGTTTCATACAAACACAGTGGTTTTAGCTTCACAAGAGGAAGTGTTGTTATGGATGATTGACTCGTATTTTGGCCAGAAGCGACAGTTTAAATAAAGTTTAAAGTGAAATCACCTTGATGGATTTGTTTGGCTGTTAACTGATGGACTGGAGTGGTGCGCGTTACTTGTTACTTCTGTCATCATTTACTTCGGTTAATCTTCCAAATACAAATGAAGATGGTTTTAATGAAGCCTTACAGGTTTCTGTGCCTCCACAAGGTGTCATGAAGCTAATCCATATGAACCGAGTGAAGTTATGATGGAAGCACAGAAACTTCTCTGGTGAAAATATCTTAATCTGATTTGAAAATTACTTTATTATTGAAAAGTCTCATGGGATTTAGATGCAAAAATACACACACACACATATATATATATATATATATATATATATATATGTGTGTGTGTATGTATGTATGAATTGTATTCATTATTCATTTCTCTATGCTATATTTAATGTCTGACACCTAAATTGAGATTGTCATGTTTTTTGGGGTCACATTAAAATTTGAAATTTACAAAACGAAAAATGCAGCAAATCCTAATGCAAACCACAAAATAAAAAATAAAAGAATAAATAAAAGACATAAGAGGCACAACTCTCAACCACTTCCTTGATCCTCCGTCCTTCTCTCTTAGTGCGTTTCCTGCTGTTTGTCAATGTTTTCTGAGGCGTGAGCCGCTGCATTGAGGGGAAATCAATATCCTCCTGCATCCAGGTCACTCTGAACGCTGCCAGCATCCGTCTTATCCCACAATTTCAGACATTTTAATGAAGCCACAAATCAAAGTAACGACCACACAACGTTTTTGAGGTTAATAATGAAGTCAGAAACCACACAAAAAGAAAAAAAAGAAAAAGCAAACACCTTGAAGGATGTGTACAATGCATTCGGTCTCAATTTAAAACAGATTTGGGAGGCTGATCGATCTAAACCATTCGTCTGGCAGCTTTGAAAAGATCAATAGAGAAATTTGAAGAGTTATCAAACAAACTGAACATAACAGGCACATCAGAGTGAGACTGAACGTCTCTGTTTACGTCTAGCAAGAACTGGAGAAAACAAACATTACGTCTGCGAGCTTTAAAGTGAGCTTCTGAAAACAGACAGAAGTACGTCTGTTGTTGCCAAACCTGATGCAGGAAAGCTTTATTTGTCGTCTTCAGAGGTTCAAACCCACTGTATTGTAGCTCTGTTGTAACAAATTGACCTTCTGCTCCCTCTGGTGGAGTCTAGAGCCGCTGCATGCTGGGTAATTATTTGACCAAACTCTGAAGCACACTTCACATGTGTTTTTAACCAACCTTTGAGCGTCTTCTTCAGATGCGAGAGAAGTCCTCCTAATCGCTGAAGGTCAAAGTAATCCACCTTCCCGTTGTAGAAGAGCTGAGGAGGGACGTACGCGTCTGACGGGAACACAAACGGGTCAAAGACGTGACGTTCAACTCTAATCAGTGCCTTAACTCTCCATAGTTTTTTTGTATTTTTATATTTGCACTATAATTTTAGTTTTATTATTTTTCTTGCATTTTTTTATTTGATTTTATTCAGTCAGTGTATTTCATTATTACTACTCATTTTATTTAGTTTTATTCTGCTTTAATGCTTCAAAATAAACTAAACAAAAAGAAAAAAAAATGTTGCAATGACAACTACGTGAACTTTTTTGAACATTTTTATTATGATTCCAGTTTTAGTTTAAAGCTGTAATAACCCTGAACAGCATGTGTGTGTAGTGTACCTTCACTGCTGATGGATCCTGGGCTTCTCCTCTTGCCTTCGTCCCAGTAGCTCCTGATGGCCGTGATGAGCCGGTGTATGAAGCACACCATGTATTCGGGAGGACACAACACTGTGGGGTTCTGAACACACACACACACACACACACACACAACTCGTGAGACAAACATCAAACCCTGATCGCTGCACAATACCTGAAACCATCCCATCGATAACATTCATGTTACAGACAATGGCCATATGTGTTAGCAGTGAAAGAGCGCATGGCATGTGATAAATTCCTAAAACCTTTTGTTTTGCTTTTATTTTTTCATTCTTTACGCAAGCACAGTTTCCCAGTTTGTATGATACTGGAACTAATAAAAAATGAGATTTCCATCATTAAAACACATTAAGTAATGTGCTTCCTGTGGCAAGAGCTCTTTAAATCTTACCAAATGCTGTTCTTTTGCAGAAAAAGACTGTGATCTCATGATCTATTTCTCTCATGCGAAGGAATAGTTCACCCAAATATCTGCTGACAGTTTACTGAAGATGAAGAGGAGTTTGTTTCTCGATCAGAACGGATTTTGAAACGTTATGAATAGAGGACTTGGTTTGAAGCAATGTTTTGAAGTTAAAAATGTCTTGATGGATGTGTTTCTTACAAACCCACATCTTTACACGTCACGAGACATTAACTGATGGACTGGAGTGATGTGGGTTATTGTGACGGCACCCGTTCACTGCAGAGCATCCGCTGCTGAGACATTAATGTAATGCTTAATTTCTCCAAATCTGATAAGCAGACAAACTCATCTTGGATGGCCAGAGGAAATGATTAATCTAAACTCTTGGACTCTTTTCCACACATCATCCCTCGCTCTACTCCAGTCCAGCTTCTCAGATGCATTCTCAAATATAATCTTCTAATCCTTTATTTTGGTAAAGTCTCAAATACTGCACAATCCAAATATCTACAGACTATCCGGATATGGAAAGCGTGTTAATGTAAGTTATAAAGGAGGACAGAGTAATGCATACCCCTCTATTGCTGGCGTTCTCTTGAAGGAACTTGCGGAATTTGTTGAGGAAAATGTATCGAGATGCTTCGCCCTGTGAAAGAGAGAGAGCCAGGTAAACAACACACAGACTGAAACACACATCAAATCACAAAATAATCTTAAAAGATAAAACATTCTGCTGGTTTTCTGTGAAATGTCACAGATTGTGTTGCCAGTTTCACTTAAATCTGTCTTAACCAAATTTTGTTCTGTTCCTCTGACAAAACTATTGTGCTAAACTATGTCTTATTTAGAAAAAAACAAAAGAACATATATATATATGGGTTTTTTTTCTAAATAAGACATGAATATATTTATTTATATAAGAATATTAATATTACATCAATAATTTAAATTGAATAGCTAGGTATTACTTTTTTTGTGGTATTCACATTTTATTTTTATTTTTTTTGGTTTAAATCCCATTTCAGTTATGTAAAAAACAAATAAAAAAAATGTGTATATATATATATATATATATATATATATATATATATATATATATATATATATATATATATATATATATATATATATATAAACTTTTACAGAGTATTTTCAGTTTTCATTTTAAGTTTTAGTAATTTTGTTATGCTTTTATAAATTATTTAAAAAAAATACATTTCTATTTAGCTATCCTGTTTTTCTTGATTATTTTATTTATAATTTATATGTATATTTATTTTAAAATGTAATTTAATTTTAGTTTTAGTAAAATTACTAAAATTAAAGATCAACTTAAATTTATTTGAAGTTAGTTTCCAAAAGCAATCTCTAATTTCACTGTCATATATATATATATATATATATATATATATATATATATATATATATATATATATAAATGGTTTATTTTTTTCTGTTTTATTTTAGTTAATCAAAATCATTTATAATAGTTTTAGTTAACATGAACAACATTTAGAGTTCTAAACTAAATGAACTGTAGGTCAGACGGTCTCTTCCTGTCCAAGTGGGCCATTCTCATATCATATATTTCATTCATACAATAAAATAAAACAGCTGTGCGTGCAGATGTGTGGAAAACAAGCGTCAACATACCACCCCCTTGTCTTTGTTGTTCAGCATCAACCTCAGGATCTGAACCTGCAGCTCCTCCACAACTACACACACACACACACACACACACAGGTTCAGCTGAGAGTCACAGTGACAGATATGTTTGCAGATCTGATGCTGTGTCAGTGAGTGTGTGTGTGTGTGTGTGTGACATACCCTCAATCCTCTTCTTCAGTCGGTGACAGCCGCGCTCGTACGCTCGTCGTCTCAGCCTCTCCTCGGCCGTCTCCTCACGCGTGTCTCTCTCATCTTTGCCCTGGACACACGTCAGGACACACAGCGGAGAGTTACTCATCTGTCGCTTCAGCCCGAGCACAGTTCAGATTAGTGTTCGCTTGACGAGATCACTTCAGGTCACAGCTTACCTGAAGCCTTTACAAACAATCATATTCACACTCGTGAAGGGGATGTGTCTGACCTCTTTGTCGAAGCGTGTGGGCCACCAGGTGGTGGGGATGAGCTCATCCAGCCCCGCCTCCTTCACTCTCAGAGGGGTCTTGATGTAGAAGAAGACCACAGACCGGAGCACGTCAAACGTGATGCTGTTAAAGACCCAAACCAATTCAAATCTGTCTATAGTGAAGTTCACGAAGCAATGGTCTAAGAATGCTAACCATGTTATAACTTTTCTGGAGTGATTTTTAAAAGATAACGCAAAGGGTCTTATAATAGACTGCTAAGTTATGAATAAAGAGGATATAGGACGTTGCTGAGCAGGTACTTCCTGGACTTCTCATGTCGGAGTATCGCTGTGGTCAGACGCAGGTAATGAATCTGGAGGACAGAGAGAGCATAACGCACCGATAAACATAACGTTACCACAGACTGGAAAATGGATTAGCATGAGACAGACATCAATAATTGGGTTTCTCACCTGAAAGCCCAGGTCCGGGATGATGGGAGAGAAACGGTACGCTCTCAGCAGTGACATCATCAGCTGTTTCAGACACTCGCTCACCTCGTGCTCCTTGAGAACAAAACACAGTCTCGGATGAATGATACACACAATCTCAAATCTCGTTCCAGAAAGTGTCTTTAAATTGATGTTTCTGAGTCGGTACCTCCATGAGGAGCCAGAAAAGATCCAGCAGCTGTTGTATGAGAGGATGCTCTTCCACAGATCCTCCACCCTCCAATATACTCAACAGGAAGTTCATCAGCACGTCCTCCACTAAGTACACTTTACACTAGCACACACACACATTAGCCATGAATAAAGCGGTTCATGAAACGATGAGCTGTTTCACTGGTGCTCCCAGTGATTTACCATCAGAGGTGCGAAGTGGTTGAATATATGAGCGAGGGTGACCAGGATGGTGGGCTCTCCTTCAATCTGCCAGGCTCCACTCTCTCTCTCCACAAGCTTCTCCTCCTGGCGAAAAAATAAAACAAATGGTCTTCACATAGAGCTTTGTCTTTAATACTGCTACGTCAGATTAGAGGAGCACGTCCTGAAGTGTGAAGCAGCACCAGTCAGAGAGACAAGCCCCTGCAGGCACCTGTGTGTCGAGGGACGTGGACAGGACGGTCTTCAGGTATCCCAGAAGCCTGTTGGCTTTGATGAGGTCAGTGGTGGGTGGGCTTTGAAGAGGAAGGTAACCTTCCACGGGGTACGTGAGGAACAGATGGGTTAAGGCTTTTAGGGGTTTATGGTTAGGGTTAGGGTTAGGGTTAGGTCTTTAAAGGTCTACCTAAAAACAGGAATTATGTTAAGTGTGTGTGTGTGTGTGTGTGTGTGTGTGTGTGTGTGTGTGTGTGTGTGTGTGTGTGTGTGTGTAAAACTGTAATGTATAAATATGTGTTTATGTACAATTATATATTTAATTATCAATTCAAATGAATATTACACACATTACATGAATGTGATTTAACCATATGAAATCTGTTCGTACATGCATGACATTTATAAAAAGGATATCTGTGAGGACGGCTGCCGAAATTGAAGGCTACAGATTCTTTGAAGGAGAGGCTGATCGCAGGGAAATATGCGACGCCCGGCCCCGTCTTAATATTGCTAAACGCAACACCCAGAGACTGTCCATTACTGAAAATAAAAAAAGAAATACTGCTATTAAGACCACTTCACAGACATTTCAGATTCTCATGCTCTCAAACCAATCTATAACGTACAAACAATGATGAAGCTATACTTACAGACAAAACGTGATGGTGCCCTCATCCAAATCTATCAAACAGCTGACGATATCGCCAGCAGCCCAGGACTAAAGCAAAAGAAATGACAAGAATCAATAATGAGAGGCTTTTATTTTCCATTAAAATCTCTACCGTGCATGTCCTTGAGTGGCTTAATGCTTTCAGAAAAACATGACTCATCCATTCAGAATCTAGAGCCAGAACTCTTTGTTTTACAAGTTACGTCACAGTCTGAAACTTTAAACTCACAAAATAACCAAACGCTCAACCTCACATAAGCTTCACGAGCACAGATTGAGCCTGAGCGCTGAACTGAATGTGTCTTCACCTTGCCGTAGTTGGTGGTCGTCACGTTCCACTTGCGGACTCTGTTTCCGTCGTAAGCGTACGAGTCCGGCGTGTCCCCGACCCCCTCCTGAACACAAGCACAGATCCACAGCGGATCATATCTGTCAGGAGTCGACTTCAACAAACCAACTTCACAAATGGATGAGGCCAAACCCAAGACTTTAAAAAGGATCTCAAGAGCGGAGCGAACAGTTGTCATGTAATCTAGATTAATCTGCGCCATTTCTGTGGCTTGGAGCGCTTCCCACGAAAGCTGGCTAACTATTAGAGCTAATATCCAGTTTGTACAGCTCTGCACTCCACAGATTGATCTCTAAATGAAGGAGTCACTGGCTTGTACCTCTTGGTTGAATCTGCAGTTCAACGTGCACCATCCGATTTGCATTAGGCCTTGAGATGAGACGAGAACTTCGTAGGCCCATTTCCCTAAAACCAATCAAAAGCAATCAGAAACAGTACCGTGTTGGTACCATGGTACAGTAATTTAGTTTACATGTACTTCAAGGTACGAAGAACACCACAGGATTAGCGTTTGACCATATGGTACGGTTTAGTTTCTGAAACGTTACCTTTGTAAACACACGTGGTGGCTCTGATGGAGCTGAAGTTACTGTGGCCAATGACCTTCATTCCAGAAAGAGAGGAGGAACAAAGATGAACACGTTTAACAGTAGACAACACATCTGTGGAAGAGTCACAATGAAAAATGGCCCCAGTTGATTATGTAATACACGATTCCTCGTGCAGACTGATCAACCGACTTCTCACTATCCACTTAGTTTAATAGTGAACTGACCGGAATATGAATTCTAAGATTTACTGCCAGTTAACAAATACGTACAATCAGTAAAAAATTTAAAATAAAATAATAATTAAAAAAATAAATAATAAATGCAATATACTTTCCTGTATGTGTGTGCGTGCATATATATATATATATATATATATATATATATATATATATATATATATATATATATATATATATATATATATATATATATATATATATATATATATATATATTAGGGGTGTGAATACTCACTGTTTACACGATTTGATTCGATTACGATTATGTCCACGATTCGATATCATGGTGCATCCTCAATTTTAAATATTACTGCACGTGGCTACATTTTATATAAATTTTATTTCAAATTTATGTTGTGCATTTTTATTAAATTATATATAATTACAAATTAATAATAAATTAAAACAACTGTTAAGAATGTAAACTTAATATAGCTTCAAAACATACAAGCAAATATAAAGTAATAAAAGGGGAAAAAGAATTATAAGTAATAAAAAGTACTGAAAGTACTTTTAAGTATCCGAAAGTTTATGAGTTTTTCTCTTTTCCTCTGGATTAATGCTGATGAGATCATAGACAGTGGCAGCTTTAACAGGCTGCATTCACACTGATGCACAGATCAGTTTCGACTAATCAGATCCTGTTCTGTAAACTTAACTGGCTGTGTTTACATCAGTTCTGCATCAGAAAAGTATTTGGAGATGTAAGTGCATTAAACCGCAGCAGGACAAACAAACACAAAGCAAACGTGAAAGTCTCGGACCTCTAATTTTCAATGCATTCCAGACGGCAGAAATTAAATCACGTCTAAAGTAAAACACTGAAATAACGGCGAGTGGATGCACACACATGTATATATTCATGTATGCATGCATACACACACACACACACACACACACAGACACACATACATACATGTGTGTGGGTGTGTATATATATATTTATTTCTCACCCCCAAAAGGTCATCATCAACAAATAACAGCCCTTCAAACCCACTGCTGTGATCCAGGACGACAGTTGAAGGCCCGAGGCAGCCTTCTACCTGATCTGTATGGGAAAATACATTACAATGTAAATAATATAATATATATTGAATATACTGTATAATACATTTATAATATATCAATCAGATTGATTATGTAGATGTTTTCAGCCATGCTTTTATTAATCAACAAATAAATAAATATGTAGGGGTCTTAGACAACAGATAATTATGAATTTAAATACTTTAAGAAATATTTTGATTATTATTTTAGCCTCTAGGTTGTATTTTCCATTCATTTGAGAGGCGCTCAGCTCTGGTGTGTAAGTGTTTGTCGGACCTCTGCTGTCCTCGCTGACGTTATCTTCAGACAGAAGCTTCTCCAGATGAGCTCCGAGATCCTGGAACGTCAGGGTTTTCCTGCAGGACAACAGTTATTATTATTATTATTTACATCCTAAACCAAGTGAAAGATTTCTAATAAACGCCATTCAGAAATGATTCACAATGCAATGCAGACACTGAGGTTGTTTTTAGCATGGAAACATGTATTGAGTATGGTATTTATGATATGTATTTATGTTATAACAGCGTTGTTTTTAAACTATATATTTCCCGCTGTTTTCTGAAACTTTTCTCAGAGAGACATTTTCTTTGACTCGTGATGCGGAGGAGACGAGGCGGACACTTTTTAACCGGGCAAACATCGAAAGTAAGTGTTTTACCTCATTTGCAGAATATATGTTGTACAATCATACTATGAAATCAAACCATTGCCCAAATCTAAAATCTTCTTAAATGTAAAATCTTCTCAAATAAGTGCTGTTTTCATTTAATTATTATTATTAATAATAATAATAATAATAATAATCATAATATACTCAACTCTCTGTATTAAAGGACTAAAAATGTTCATTTAAATATTGTGCCTACCTTTTTTTTTTTTTTTTACAATGGTTTAATAAAAAAAATAATAATAATAAACATATGCAATAACGCTCCCTCCTCTTCATGACTGAGATGCTCTTGAGCAAGGCACTGAATCCCCAACTGCTCCCAGGCACCGCAGCAGAAATGATGACCACTGCTCTGGGTGTGTGTGTGTGTGTGTGTGTGTGTGTGTGAGCACTTTGGATGGGTTAAATGCAGAGCATGAACTCTGAATATGTGTCACTACTTGACTGAATGTCACGTCACTTTCACACTGTGGTTTAGTGGAGTATGATTCAAAAATTAATAAACATTTGTAAAGTTACACAAAGAAACGTTTTGCTGCAAAATTAATTTAAAAAAGATTTAAAAGGATTCTGCACCATTTCTAATCTACTTAGCAAATGTATGATTCGTGAATGGTACAAAGAAAAAAAAAATGCATACCAACCACCTAAAACTCCCTAACATAAATCATAGCAACTCTCTTAAAGTAAAAAACACACACCGGATTCATCTCAACACCTACCAGCCACCTTACAGGGTTGCTCCATCCCCAAAATGAAAAATTTGTCATTAATCACTTACCCCCAAGCATGCACGGTTTTCTTTTAAATCAAAACTAAATACACCTAGAAACATCACATTTTTGTGGCACGGCTGATACAGAAGAGCATAAGCAGCGTACACTGATGAGGAGAGACACAGAGGACAAACCAATTGTTGAATAAAGTCATTAAGTTGTTATTTTACATTTTCTTCGCTTACAAAAAGTATTCTCTCACTGCTTCATAACGTTATGTTTGAACCACTGATGGCAGATGGACTATTCTGACGTTGTTTTTCTAACTTTACTGGACATTAACAGTGTAAGTTACTTGTCAGTCTATGGTACGGTCACAAGCCTCCCAGTT
Source organism: Carassius gibelio (assembly GCF_023724105.1). Lineage (NCBI taxonomy): Eukaryota > Metazoa > Chordata > Actinopteri > Cypriniformes > Cyprinidae > Carassius > Carassius gibelio. The sequence continues at coordinate 17,817,941 of NC_068392.1, forward strand.
TGTATCCAAAATATCTTACATTGTGTTCCGAAGATGAACTAAGCTTTTACAGGTTTAGAACGACATGGGAGGGGGGGAGTGATTAATGACTACATTTACATTTTGGGGTGGAGTATCCCTTTAAATAGTGAAACAAATTGCAACTGCATAGACAACTAGCATTTAAAGCATTAGGCTAAAATGAAGCTCTCAGATTTCTTCTAAGCTAAATATCTGTAAATAACTTGTTTACTGTCAGATGGCAGTGATGCTGCTTTATACAGTGCTGACAGACGCCATCATGACCCTGACATGGAGTCCAGCTTTAGAGGTGAAGATATGTAAACACATGAGCCACTTCACTCCTCTGTGAGTGTCAGCTTTCTCTCATGTCCCATCATGCTCTATGTTTAGACCAGCTCCAGTCACCAGACACTGGCTGGGATCAAGCGCGGGACAAACACCACACATGACCCCAGCACCCTCCACTCCATCACCTCATCAACACACCACTGATGCAGCAGACTTCAGTACCATTACACTTAAACACAGTCAACAATACAGATGACTCACTGAGCACTGCACACATTTCTGTCCAATCAGATGCGCTCTACAATAAGCCCCTCCTCCTATAACCACCTGCAGCTGATCAGATTTAGTTTTGTATATATGAGATCAATCACTATTTGTAATGTGTGGAAACTGTCTGAATGATAATACGATTAAGAACCGTTATTAATAACTGAGCACCAATATTATTTGAGTATAACTGAGCAGTAAATCATCATATCAGAGTGATTTCTGAAGATCATGTGACACTGAAGACTGGAGGAATGATGCTGAAAATACAGCTGCGCATTCCCACATTTTAACATATATACACATAGAAAACAATAATATTTCACAATATTACTCTTATTGTTCATTAAATAAATGCAGCCTTCTGGGTAAACCACGCACCTGTTCGCTGCTGATGCCGGTCCCTGCTTACTGGAGGCAGGAAACACATGGTGCAGATAGTCGCTGAGTAACTTCTCATTCACAATACCTGAAAAATACAACATCAACAACACTGTGTTCATCCATTCACAGCGGGATTACATCACTAAACAGTCTTTATAGAGACACACCTGCGGCTTTGGGTTTGTCCGTGTCAGAAGCCAGTCGATAGTTACGTCTGGACAGGGCAGTGCCACCCTTTGAGCTCATTCTGCTACTAGACAGATACATTATACATTATATCATACATTTCATTTATATAATAATAATAATAATCAGTGTTAAAGGGCTACAGATACAGATTTTTACATATTTACACACCATGATATTTACCATAGTAAATGATGCATGACAAAACTACTATCAAAATCAAATAGTAACGCATCAAAACATGGTTGTAGTCTAATATATATATATATATATATATATATTTAGGGTAACGTTAGGCCTGCTTTCTGAGATTATTATTGTATTACTGAGACTCCAAGCTGTCAATAACAACAATAGAGATAATTTCTGACTAGCAGACTTGAGATTATTTTTGACAGCAGTGTTTAACTACAATAGCACCTGCAAACTGAAAATGTCATGTTTACCTGCTGCCGTCTGTGTAAGCAATTATACAAACATACACACAATGTAAACACAGTCTCGCGAACACGGCTCTGTGGTGTTAACAACATTAAACATGTGTCCATAACCGATATAAATGTCATTTAATGACTGCCGGGGGTCTACAATGTAGACATGTGTAATAAAACCCTTATTTATTATTAAATGTGCTTCAGCCTCCGTGTTGAGCACATATGACAGGCAGAGCTGCTCTGACAACACACAAAATCTAACTTACGCCAAAATAGCGACATTAACGCGTATTGTTTGATTAATTCCTGCTTTAATACTCACTGCTTTGGTGTGCTGTGTTTATTTCCGATCAGCAGATTTTGTTGTTGGGCTCTCCTCTTTAAATGTGTATACAGTCACTGCCTGCCTTTAACTCCAGAAACACATCAAGCGGCAGGAGGAGAATCAATGACGTGAGTGATCGGATGGGCGGGGCTTCGTGGCCCGAAGGCCGGCTCTCATTGGTCAGATACGATGGGTTTACGTATTTATTTTCTAATTGTATCTAATCTCTCTCTGTTCTTATGTCAGTAGAAAAAAAATCTAATATAGTTATTTATGGGTAAATTATTGCGAAGGATGCTGTTTCATTTAAGTATTTCTGAGACGGTTGACATGTGGTTTGTGTATCTTTTCTCAGCGCTTTTTCAGACGGACCAATCAGAGACGTATGATTTAAAACATCATAAATAATTTCGCAAGCGGTCTCGTATTCATACGTCAAGTGTTTATATAATTCAGTGTACAACATGTTCCTATAACACGAGATTATTAGGAATTATTATTATTATTATGAGCCATGAAGAGCCCCCTTCTGGACTTAAAATAGGCTGACTAGTGAGAAACAGTTATTGGCGATTCTTTCAACACGCGATTCACGGCTATGGAGCGCGTTTCAGGACAAAATCCGTTTAGACATGAACGGACGGAAAAAAATAAAAAAACAACTGGATGGGAAATGTTTTCGGTTAACGGTTTTGTACGTGTTTATACTTCTAGAGGTCGCTTTAGGGTTAAAAAATCCGAATCCTCAGACAAATGTGTCTTATTTGGAAATATGTGCGTTAATATTGAGCTATTTGTGTTATATTAAATCAAATCTACTTACGTTACATGCACATTTAAATTCGTCCCAATCTGCATTTGATAAAATAAGTAAATAAAGAAGAAACTAAGGTTAAGAGGCATCTTTTTCACATCAAAAATGACTGTAAGTTATATTTTAGGTGTAGTTTTAGCCTGTGGTATTTATAATTAGATTTATATAAACCCAAGATATGTAGAAGTGTGTGGTAAAAGTGAATGCATAACAACACTCGGTCTATAACAGTGTGTTTAACACAATGATGCACCATCCGTTAGAAAAAAATACTTTAATGCATTTTTAACAATGTAATGATTAGCAAAATCCTTTTATAAACCTATCAATATAAATCAGATTTTTTTCCAAACGGAGAATACAGAGTTGGTTGAAACGGTATTATTGTAAGTCGCTGAACTGCTGGTTTCAGAAAACGACTCGTCTCAGTTGGTGCCCGCCGTCAGGAAGTCTCTTCTCCTGGTCACTTCCTCCTCTCCGTATTTGGACTGAAGCTGCTCCAGTTCATCAGGATCCGCCGACAGGAGGATGTCGTCGTCCAGAAGGGTCCAGACCGGCCCGTGAAGCTCACGCTCGTACCCATCCAGCAGATACACCTGAGCCCTGGCCAGGTCACCGCTGGCCTTCCACAGAGCCTTGGTCACCTCCAGCAGATCCTTCTTGGTCTTAGTCATCAGGTTCTCCACATGTTCCACCGAGTCACAGGAGGGAGCTTCCTCTGGAGTCGGACTGTGCTGTTTGTCCTGTGACTCTGAGTCCAGGAGGAAGACGTGGGACGAGGACGCAGGGACAGCTGTGGAGCTAGGGCCGGGACGCTCTTCATCAGGCGCTGCGTCCCGTCGGGCAGCTGTGAGGAGCTCAGCTTGAGTTTCGGGTTCCCCAGCTGCAGGTGATGATGAACGTTCACGTGTGTTCGAGGGCTTCATGATCGGTACTTCTTCTACTTCTTCACTTTCATCCATCTGTGGAAACACAAGAGTCAGTGACGTGCACCTTGGAGTCTTCTCCGCTAAAGCAACCGCTGAGAGATTTCTAATCTGAAACACCGGACAACTTTTGGAGAGTTACATTAAAAACAAATGGGTCAGTGACATATTAGAAAGTCAAAAAAAAAAAAAAAAAAACATTTTTACTACTTTTAAAATTTTCCCTTTTTAGAAACTGCTAAAGATCTCAGAAATGTATTCAAGCTGCTTTCAAGACAAGTTTCAATTTTCTGGACTGGTGTAAACATTAGGTAAAAAAAAAAAAATCTTATTTTTATTTTTCTGAATACACAACTTGAAAATAGCTTTCAAATAAAATTGTAAAAATATATATTTTTTCCACAAATTATTATTTCATAAATAAAAAAATTTGGTGGGTTTGTACATTACATTTTACAAACTGAACTAATTTTTCCTCATAAATCTATAAAATTATATATTTTCATAAACGTATTGACAAATATTCATAAGGAGTTTGAAAGGCTTCTCTGTATGATCTAATTGCATTTTCTTTTCTTTTTTTTTTTGGTCACACTGCATGCCTTTGATTTGGGAAGAATTTGTTTTGTTTGTTCAACTAATTATGTTTAAACTTTAATATTTATCATATTAAAAATACTTCAAATTAGGGGTACAAATAAACCGGTCAATTAAATGCATCCTTGATGAGCCTTAAAGAGACTTCTTTAAAAAGTAATATAAATCTAACTGATCCCAAACTTTTGAACGGCAGTGTTTATATAAATATATAACTATAAGAAGAAGTTAAAAACTACTCCAAACAATCAAAATGAAACTCTATCATCAATAGTTAGTTATTTTGTTATTAATTAAACAGATCTGCTGTATCTAGTCAAGACTGACGTCGTTCGGTCTCACCACATCTGAGTCTTCAAACTCTCTCGCAGCTTTTCCCAGAATCCCCAGCTGTCTAGAGTCAGGTGTGGAGGCTTCGGTCGTCTGTCTGGTTTTGTTAGGAGATGATTGTTCACTTGGTCCTTATCAAAATAAAAAATGGTGGAGAACCGTTATAGACGGAACTCGTTGAAGAACAACAACACAAGCAATAAAACCATAACTATATTATCACCATCTGGAAGGTCTCGTGCATCACGATCTTCATCTACTCCAGATCTCCTGGTCATGTCAGGCTCTGGTGTTTTTTGTTCTCGGACCGGGACGTCCCGCTCGTCCTGCGGGGTTTCTCCAGCAGCATCAGCCACATCTGGAGGAGCCCTGGCCCTCTCTGGGGAAGGCTGAGGGTCGGTCCTCACAACTGGACACACGCTGTTCCCCGAAGCCACTTGTGTGTCAGATTCATCACCGACAGACTTCTGAGGAGAGTTTTGTGAGGCGTCCGTCTCAGGGTCTGAGTTCTCAGTGACTTTCTTCTTCCGCAAAGGGCTTTGTGTGAAACAAAGCGGTTTTCTTTTGGTGGGACTCTTCTTCACGAGTCTGTTCTGGAGGTGTTTTAGAAACCGATCCCTCATGGACTGCCAGCTGTGCTCGGTAACACGCCGTTTCTCCATTTCTTTCCAAACCAGGTTGCCTTTGGCTTCATGCTGCCGCTTCTCCATGAACTTCAGGATGGCCGCGTCGTCTTCAGGTGAGTAACCCAGCCGCCCACTGCCCTGATGACGGCTCACCATCCTCGTCTGGACCGACGGTCCCACGCTGATCACATAGTCGTCCAGATCCAGCTGCAGGTTCTGCTCCACACAGTCTGTGATGTATTTGGTAGAGACGTACTGTAGGCCGGAGCTCGCCGTGATGGTAGTGGCGTCCCCGGGGTCGATCAGCAAAATAGCTCCGGGCTCTTGACTGCGACACAAAGAGCCTCCTCCGTTAGTTATCAGAGGATAGAGCTGAGTCTTCGTGGGACCGGGTCTCACATAGAAACACATTGACTGTCCCCTTGTGTCCAGGAATAGGACCGGAGAGATGTCAGAAACCTCCTCCTCTCCCTCCTTCGACATGGTGAAGGTTATCTGGGGGTAAAACAGAAAGATGCTTTCATATTAATATTTTTTTTTAAATTTGGTTTGAATTTATATATGTATTATTTAGTATTAGTATTGTGAATATTTCTGGTTTTAATCTGATCAACTAACGTTACACTGAGAAAAGTCAAATTAGTTCTGATAAAAGCTCTAGCATTATTTGTTTACAGATAGATAGATAGATAGATAGATAGATAGATAGATAGATAGATGACATCACGCTGATTTAGTTACTTAACGTTACGTTACTCATAGTTTTATTTACACTCGCGAATCTACTAACATGAATTAAATTTGCACGCCACAGTCTTTTTCTATTAATCTGCTTTGGAGCAAACAGCATCCATACACACACAGGACTGGTGTAAAGTCGCTACCTGTCGAGAAAACTAAATACTGATGAAAGAAAATATAAACTAGCGTTACTTGCGTCCAAAGAGCCTCTTAACTGTGAGACGCTTGTAAGCGATATTTCACAATAAGAGTCTCTGCTGTAGCGCCGCCGCGAGGAGACGCGTGTACGAGAGCCGCGCCGGGACTTTAATTCTGGAAACAGGCGGATAAGGAAACGCTCGCTCTCTCAGCGCGGGAAAACATAAAAATAAAAGGCGAATATCAAACGATTTTTATCAACCAGCATTTTTATTAACAATTTTATTATTTATTACTGGTGTTAGTAACAGTAGTCGTTTTATTTATTTGACTTATTTTAAACTGTCTACACTGACGCAAAAAAAAAAAAACTGGCAAACATTTGTTTTAATCATAAGTAGCTCAGTGTTTAACATTTTGAATTGTTGTGTAAAATTAATATTACTCTTGCAAACTTGTAGTGCTGCATACTTGGATTTATGTGATAGCCACCTTTTCATCAACTTCAACAGAATCATTTCCACAAAACATTTACGTTGCCCTTAATAATTATGAATAAAGAATTAATATATATATATATATATATATATATATATATATATATATATATATATATATATATATATATATATATATATATATATATATACACATATATATATATATATATATATTTTTTTTTTTTTTTTTTTTTAACTGTGCAGTAACACTAACATTTTTGACACCAAAGCTACTGCATAGTGTTAAACTATTGTTAATGTTGCTGACTTTAATGTATAAATAAATGCATTTTAATGAATGTATAATTTCAGTAAAAAACACATTGGCAAAAATACAACTACTGAAACTTGTGGCAAGCCACAGTCTTTTTTCATCAATGTCATAAATATTTTTAGACACCTTTAACACGGAGCTGTACTTTCCACAGTGTTAGTGGGCTAAGTTTGCAGGAAAGTAGCTGAAACCAACTTTAAAAACTTAAAAAACAGATAAATTTTGCATTAATTTACCTTTGACAATTGACCATGAGAAGCTCACTTTTGTTTATCAGCAACAGGACAACACAGATGAAACAGCAACTGTAAAAACAAACAAATGTATAAATATATTTATCTACAGCAAAGAAACATTTTTCACAGTAAGGCAGATATTTTGTTGTGTTTGGAGACCGTAGCTACAAAAAATATATATAAATGTTAATAGTTTGTGTTAATATAATAATAAATCCATAATTAATCCATCATGCCCTTGTGAAAAATTTGTGCACTTAATTGTATTGAATGTGTATCTGCCAAACTATCTGCCTTACTGTAAATCTCACAAAAAAATAAAAAATAAATGGTACATGCAGATAATGTAATTAAATAAAACTGCATGCAACAATTTAGTGGCAAAGCACTACAAAAGCAAGAAAGGATCTTCTACAACTGCAAAATGAGTAAGACAAAATGGCTGAAAATGTATAAACACAACCACTAGCAACATGATTATGAGGGCTTTTACACTGGGCTTGTTTGCTGCGGTCCGAGCCTGAGAGCGATTGTTCCCGGTGACGCCCGCAGTGTTGGTCTGCTTTCACACTCAAAAGTTGTATGAAACCCAGGTGCAATTGTGTCATAACCACTCGACTCTCTGTCGCATTACCGTACAGACAGGAGGAGAAGGTCGCAGGCAATTAACTTAATATGACGTACTGGCGTTACATTTTAAAATACTATACAAAATAATTAATCTGAATACTTACTCCTGCTCATTCACGCCAAAGAACTCCCCGCTCAAGCTCGCCGTCTCTGCAAGATTAACGATGGCAGTTTGCACGCACAGCTACTAGAAGATTTACATCTGTCAGACAGTTTGCTGACGTCATCAAGCTTAGTTTGAGTCTGCGCGTCAGAAACGGAAGTGCTAAAAAATGCTAAAAATGGGCTTCACTTGTCTCAATTGAGTTCCAGTGGGGTCGCTGTGTCCATTTCTTTTACTGTCTATGGTGGAATCAACCTCGGCTCTCTCGTGTGTTGAGGAAACAATGATATTGACAGTGTTACGCATGCGCAGAATACTTTACTTCCTGTGCAAGTGCGCACCCGAGTCCGTGTTGCTTGCACATTCACACGAACCGCACCACAGTATGTCAAAGCTTTTCAGAGATTCAGCCTCAGATGCAGTTTGGCATCTTGCCATCAGATTTGTCAATGCATTCAACATAATTTCCATATATCAACATGAAATCCATAAATTTTTGCTGGCATGGTCTAAAGATTATCTAAACTGATTCAGGTGAAAATAGGAAGAGTTTGAAAAAAGTATGTTTGGCCATTATGGCATAATTGGTATGAATGTTCTCGGCATGACCCAAGGAATCTATCAATATTAGTCTCATGATAATTGTCATGATCTCTAGCTGGAGTTCCTGTGAGCTTTGCCATTACAGACTCTTGCATCTTTTCCCAGGACTTCATTCCCCATAATCCTTTGCCTGGACTGATTATAAATGATCACATTCACCTGGGACTTGTTACTGTCTCACTCTCTCTCTCTTTCACATTATGCAGTATTGAATGTTTACCCATGTATGGCCCTTGTTCATGTGTTTTCTGAGTTTGTGTTCCTTCTTGCCTTGCCTCGTTTTTGATCCTGGACTCCTTGTTTTCTGATCATTTGCTGTCTGCCCTGACCTTTTGTTTGTGTATTGGATTACCCTTTTAGTCTGCCCTGGATTATACCTGTCTGCTGGTTTTTCACCCTGCCTGTCTGACCACGCTTTTAATAAAGCCCGCACTTGGATCCTCAACTCTGTTGTTACCAGGGTTGGGGAGTAACGGAATACATGTAACGGCGTTACGTAATCAGGATACAAAAATCCAGTAACTGTAATCCGTTACAGTTATGTGAAAAAACTTAGTAATCAGATTATAATTACATTTTGAAAAAGGGGGGAATACTTTCAGGATTGGTTTCATTTAAAACTAAATAATCAGTATTTTGGCATAATAACACTATATTAAGCGCAGCTTGATTAATGACTCACGCGAGTCAAGTGTGTGCCTCCCGCTGGTGCATGCACAAATAGCAGCTGTCTACAATCTCCTCAGACGCATATTGAATCACTGCTGCAAAAACGCATTCACTTCATGGAAATTCCGCTGCTATTTTGTTTAAAAAGAATAAATTGCAAACAACTTTGAACAGTGCAAACTGTGCCTTCCAGCAAAGAAAACACTTTCTTCATCGAAGGATTCGACATCCAACCTAAAGGAGCATTTGCACTTTTAAAAATTAGTTTTATATTTGCAAAGATAAAATAAATATATATATATATATTTGTATTCTCTCTTTTGAAGAAACATTTTCCATTGTCTAAAAATTGTTCTTATTATATTTTCATTGAAAAAAAAAATGAATTTGTATTCTCTATTTTCCTGTTGAAGAAGCATTTCCATTGTCAAAAAATTGTGTTCTTATTATATTTGCTTGGGAAAAAAATGAATTTGTATTCTCTATTTTCCTGTTGAAGAAACATTTCCTTAAAATTATGTCTTATTATATTTTCTTCAAAATAAAACAAAATCATCTGTAATACCAATACCATGCTCTAGATGTCTGTATAGTCCTTTACATATATATTAATTCAGGGCTGTGAAATTCTTAATTAATAAATGTTGTTGTTTTTAAAAAATAATATTTGACCTTGATGTAATCCAGAAGTAATCCAAAAGTAATCAGTTACATTACTTTCTTATTGTGGTACTTGGATTACATTACTGAATACTTTTTTAATTAGTAACTGTAACAGAATACATTTTTGAAGTAACCCTCCCAAGCCTGGTTGTTACACCTCCCTCTTTACAGAGATAGTTAAAACTAATCATAAATATTTTAGCATTTTTTTTTCACATTAAATTTTTGATCTCACAATTTTTTGAATACCTTCAGTGCATGGTATAGAAGACAAATATCAAGTTCCCAATCTGTACTTCTCTTGTATTCGGTTGATAGATGCTTATGGGGAAAAACTCATTTTTCTCAGAAGACTGAAGACTTATTCAATAACATAGTGTAACTGCACGGCCATTGGTTTGTGCAGTGATTATAACAACTAATGAATCTGAATCTGACGTAATATGGCATTTTGCTATAGGAACTAAGATCAATTCTCTTTCAACAAGGAGGATCTTCCCTTCACTGACCTTCAGGACTTGAAGACGCTCACCATAAAAACGCCTCGCTGCGGATAGAAGCTGCCTTTTCTCCTGTGCCTTCTCGCCAATCCACCTGATTTTTGGGCTGCTCAGTGACCAGCACAGATGCCAGCTCATTCCCTGCTGCCATCCTGCGAGCCTAAAAAAGCAAATTTCTCTTTAAAAGAGCAGTGCCGTTGTTTCAAATCCTCACTGTCATTGCACATTGTGGAGTATTGCACTGCACGATGTTGACCACCATATTCAGAATGCCCCACGTGGAAGCCGCTCTGACTGAGATACATTGTTCACATTGTGTTAAGCCCACTCGCAGCCATCTGGATGAATGGTTCCTGCGGGGGCACCACCAGACCCCTCGTCAGCAAACTTCATTTTTCCTGGAGGTCCATGGCGAGCTTACAAAGTCGTGGCATGCTCCCTACTCCACCATCCATTGCTTTAATTTTCTTCTGCTTTCTCACAGATATTAAGGAGGCTGACAAGGTTCTCTCCCTACAGGGCTGTTTGGACCTGCTGATGATGGAACTGGAGACAGGTGGGGAACAATCAATTAACTCAAACAAGGAGGAAGGGAACAGGAAGTTGATAAGGTGACAGACACCGTGGGAAAGGAGGACACCTAGTGGAAACCCAGGGAACACAACCCAGACACTGTGACAATTACATAACTTAAATAGTAGTAACAACCAACTTAATTTCAGTTTCTTTACATATTTAACATGTAAATACATTTAGATGAATACATTAACATGTAAATACAATTAGATGAATACATTTACATTTATAAAGAGTCCATAGAAATAATGAAAAACTGGAAATGTAAGAGGTAGGTTGTGGGTGATAAGTCACAGACACAGGACTCTTCTCTGGTTGCGCTGCTGAGTCCCACGCAGTCTAAACGGAACCACTCTATAGGACAGTTCTGATTATCGCAAGCAAACATGTCATCAAGCTCTTCAGGCTGTCTGCAAAAGCACCACAACACAGCCTTTTCACATGCCCTTCTTTTGGGCTGGAGGGTGTTACCTTGACCAGTCGCTCTGCTCGTAAGGATCGAGTCCTTTGATTCTCTTTATTTTCTCGTCATATCTGTGTTCGATTCAGTTCAGAGTCTACTTCAGTTGGGTCTGCTCAGAGAAATACCCCTTCAATACTGGTTGAAACCTCTAATTCCGCCCAATGCGTGGGATCACAGACACATCCACATCAATGTGGACCAAGCAATCAGCTTGTTGCAAGGCTGGGCCACGCCCCACATGGTTTCTCTTTGGGCATAAATTAACACAATGCTTTAATTTATCATTTGGGGAACATCCTTGCCAGAATTGTATTACTACTTCTATAAAGTTTCTTAATGTATTAAAGTATTATACATACTTCCCACTTTTCATTCATACCAAAGTCTTGCACATAAAATATGCTTTCATTCAAGCTCAAATTTCAGACATATCTTATACAGACATTAATAGCTTTATCTGCTAAAAGGGGTTATAAAACATTGATTAAAGTTGCACCGATTACATGAATCACATCAAACATACATAAGACATTGAGGTCTTATATAGGATGTTGAGCCATAACATTGTCTCTTTAGTTGATTGGATTTATCAATTTATCCATTAAATGGTCATGAGTATCACGGCGCATCTGGCCCTCGAAGGGTCTTTAGACAGGGGAGTTTATTCTCTCTTGCTGATTGAGTTAGGGTTTTAGCAGTCACGATCAACTGAGGTATAAGACCCAGACCTTTACAGGAAGCCAGTCTCAACAATCATGTGGTCATCATGTGATTGATTAATTAGTTTTACGACAGCAGATGGATGCGGAGGAAAACGTTTGGTGGGCTGGAACAACCTAGTTGTCCATTTCCTGAAGGGATCCAGGAGGCTTTATTCATAGGATCTGTCCATGGTCCAGAGAGCTCTCAAAGGCTCCCACTTTGAGCTACTTTAGTCTGCCAGCTTTGTCACTGAAAACCGCTCTGTTGATGGCACTAGCATTGGTTAAGCGAGTAGGTGACTTGCAGGCACTCTTGAAAAAGGCATGTCTATCTATTTTGGCCTAACTACTCCAAAGTTTCCTCTTTATGAACCCAGCGTGCATGACTCTGAAAATCCTGTGAAATCAGACCAATGGAAGAGCGTGACGTCACCGGCGGAGTGACGTAAGCGACCAGGAAGCTATAAAAGCACGTGCCACGCAGATGGCGTCAGCTTCGCGTCTTTCAGCAAGCACTCTGTGTGAGAATGTCAAACTGTTTGTCTTGTGAGTCTTATTTACTGTTGTCTGTCCAGTTAACAAAATGTGTAGACGCAGCTCTACTCCCCCTGCGCATGCAGGGCATCCGCATTCTCAACTATATCGACGATTGGTTGATCTTAGCTCAATCAGAGCAGGTTGCGGTTCGGCATCGAGATGTCGTCCTCGCAAATATGGGGGAGCTGGGTTTGAGACTGAACGCCAAGAAGAGTGTGCTTTCTCCGGTTCAGAGAACCACCTATCTAGACGTAGTATGGGATTCAACCGCGATGCAGGCACGATTGTCCCCTGCTCGTATCGAACAAAACAAGGCCTGGTGTTGGGAGCTCCTTGTCGCCGTGTAACACTAGTGACGGATGCATCCCTCACCGGCTGGGGTGCAGTCATGAGTGGCCACCCTGCCCGTGGTCTGTGGAGCGATCGCCATCTAACATGGCATATAAATTGTCTAGAAATGCTAGCAGTTTATCGTGCACTGAAGCACTTCCTCCCAGACCTAAGGGGTCACCATGTGTTGGTGCGCACCGACAACACATCGGTGGTCTCTTATATCAACCACCAGGGAGGTCTGCGTTCGCGCCCTTTGTACAAGCTGGCGCACCAGATCCTGGTGTGGTCCCAGAGCAAACTCCTCTCATTAAGAGCAGTATATATTCCTGGGAAACAAAATATGGGAGCAGACATACTGTCGAGGCAGGGGCCGAGGCCTGGGGAATGGAGACTTCACCCAGAAGTAGTGAAGCAGATATGGAGAGTATTTGGAAGGGCTCAAGTAGACCTATTTGCATCTCAAGAGACGTCACAATGCCCCCTTTGGTTCTCTCTAGTTCATCCAGCTCCTCTGGGACTGGACGCTATGGTACAGACCTGGCCAATGCTTCGTCTGTACGCATTTCCCCCTATCACTCTGCTCCCGGGAGTTCTGGCGAGAGTGGGCCGTGACGGGGTCCGTCTGTTGTTAGTAGCCCCGTTCTGGCCGGGCCGAATATGGTTCTCAGATCTAGTCTCGCTCCTCAACGGCTCTCCGTGGGAGATACCGATCAGGACAGACCTACTCTCGTAGGCACAGGGTATGATAATTCACCCTTACCCGGAGTTGTGGAAGCTGTGGGTGTGGCCCCTGAAGGGGCACAACTGTTAGCAGCTGGTCTCTCAACCGAGGTTGTTGAGACCCTTCTCCAATCCAGAGCTTCCTCAACGAGGAAACTGTACGCTCAGAGGTGGAAACTCATGGTGCAGAGACCGCCAGTTAGACCCAGCAAACTGCCCGGTTTGTACAGTTCTGGAGTTTCTACAGGCTAGGCTCTTTGCAGGGCTGACCCACTCCACATTGAAGGTCTACGTGGCGGCTATTGCGGCCTACCACGCCCTTCTCGATGGCCAGTCTCTGGGAAGACACCCCCTAGTTACACGTTTCCTCCGTGGTGCGCTGAGGCTGAGACCTCCAGTACGGTCCCGTATTCCCCCGTGGGACTTGGTTGTGGTGTTAGAGGCAATGTGCAAACCCCTGTTTGAACCTATTCAAGATATCTCAGACAGACATCTCTCACTTAAAACCTCCTTTCTGTTGGCTATCACCTCTCTGCGGAGAGTAGGAAAACTTCAGGCCATCTCTGTGGCCCCTACTTATCTTGAGTTTGCACCAGGCATGACAAAAGCGTCCATATACCCTCGAGCGGGATATGTTCCTAAGGTTCCATCTGTTACACCACAACCTGTAGTGCTGCAGGCCTTCTGTCCTCCTCCCTTTCGGGAGCCTGACCAGGCGAAGCTAAACTGTATGTGTCCAGTTCGAGCGCTGGACGCATACGTCCACACAGCTGCCCTATGGAGAAAGACCGACCATTTGCTTGTATGCTACGGTCCCTCCAAGAGGGGTTCTCCTGCTTCTAAGTAGACTATTAGTCGTTGGATAGTCAAGGCTATCAACGCTTCCTATGAGTCCTCTGGTCGTCCCCCGCTGTCGGGAGCCAAGGCTCCCTCTACTCGGGGTATGGCGGCCTCCAAGGCCTTCTTAGCAGGTGTATCCATGCTGGACATCTGCAATGTTGCGGGGTGGTCCACGCCCTCTACGTTTGTTAAATTCTATGGCCTAGACATGCCAGTCACTCCAGGTACTTCCGTCCTCCTGTCCTAAGCTGTGCTCTTTGGATACACACTAGGCAGGGGTTTGGTAGTCTGGCGAGAATGCGCATTGATGCAGCGCGAGTTCCTGAAGAGGAACGTCTCTAGGTTACCTATGTAACTCTAGTTCCTCGAGGGAACGAGACGCTGCATCTCGGAGCCATACCCCCGGCACCCCTGCCGGCACTTGCTGGTACTCGAAGCTGACGCCAGCTGCGTGGCACGTCCTTTTATAGCTTCCTGGTCGCTTACGTCACTCCGCCGGTGACGTCACGCACTAACTAATTGGTTTGATTTCACACGATATTCAGAGTCGCGCACGCTGGGCGCGTTCCCCAAAGCGCATTGACGCAGCATCTCGTCCTCTCGAGTAACTAGGGTTACATACGTAACCTAGAGACGTTATCCTTAAAGGGGGGGTGAAAAGCTATTTCATGCATTCTGAGTTTTTTATACTGTTAAAGAGTTGGATTCCCATGCTAAACATGGACAAAGTTTCAAAAATTAAGTTATACGTTTGAATTGAATGCTTGCGGTTTGTCACAAGTTTCGGAGTTTGTCTGTGTGACGTTAGATGGAGCGGAATTTCCTTATATGGGACCTGAGGGCACTTCTCCCGGAAGAGTGCGCGCTCCCGTATAGCAGAGCACTGAGAGCACAGACATTCACTGATCAGAGCGAGAGCGAAATGTCACAAAAGAAGTGTGTTTTTGGTTGCCAGGGCAAGACAACCCTGCACAGATTACCAAAAAAAAAAAAAAACAGCATTAAGGGACCAGTGGATGGAGTTTATTTTTACAGAGCATCAACGGAGTTGTGCAAGTGTTTTTGTTTTTCCCCTGCATTTCGAAGATGCTTGTTTTACAAACAAGGCCCAGTTTGACGCCGGATTTGCATATGGTTTATTTCTTAAGGATAATGCAGTCCCAACTAAAAAGACGACTGCTGTAGTCGTTAGGGCTGTAGTACTCGAGTCCGGTCTTGGACTCGAGTCCGAACTCGAGACATTTTTCTGTCGTCTCGGACTTGTCTTGGACTCGTTGAATTTGCACTCGGACTTGTCTCGGACTTGGCCATTGGACTCGCCAAGTCTTCTAGTTGGTCTCGACCGAGTCCAGCAAAAAAATAAAATAAAAAATTTCTCCTTCAAAACAAAACCACATTTGCATGATGTCGTGACTGAAAACGTGTGGAAAACGCTAGGCGCGCCGCTCTCCTTGTTTCCAAAGCACTCTGTAATCTGCGTTTGCACTCCAGTGGCGTCTGCTGTTGCTGGGCAACCATGACCCGCTCTCCATGATGACGCAGAATTTTCAGCAAAGAATAAATGGAATTCCAGCACTTAAAATCACTTGCAGTACCTCTGCTAATAGATTCATTCAAAAAAATGGCTATCCTTGTACAACTATGATCATCTGTTTCTCCATCTTAGCTTTCAGTATTGTTCAGGGAAAGGATATGCATGACCAGCGGTGCACTTACTGCGACCTGAAAAGTTTAGATGTTTCTAATTTAATTTTCTACCTGTTAGATTGTGTATTATTTACGTCTACACCTAGATAGCCTTAAACGTACCCTTTACAATAACGAAAAACTAATTATTGTTGTACAGTATAGGGGTTGCAAGACTACTGATTTCTACTAGTGGATTTTTTTAATAAAAAATGCTTGAGTTACTCAGCTATACTCGTGGTTCATGCTATTTTAAATGAATACACATTAAATAGTCTTTTTTAATCAATAAACGAATATTAATGTATAGCCTTATGCAACAATTACAAATGTAAATTTTAAAAACTTTATAATTATGACATTACATATTTACATTTTCATGTAACAGCCAGTATTTGTATCTGTAACAATCACAAAATTTTTCCTATCTGCATTCGGATACAACATCATACAGTTAGCTACTTGATAAGACTGTTATGACTTTTTATATATTTTTTCGTAGTTATCACTGAACAAGTATGTCGTGTTAAACTGAAATAATGATTAATTTCTAAAATAATATTTATCATGCAAGCAGAGAGTCATGACAAACGTTTAGTGATCATTTGAACACGACTGAATCCATTCAATGCACACATTTTCATTACAGAACACTTTAAGAGAGTCTTAATGTTAATGAACTTCAGTAAACAGATGTGTGTGTGCCGCGCAAACCAGCAAAAGGTAAAGATGCAAACATGTAGGACAAGTAGACAATGTATCTGTATCTAAGCTGATTATTAGCCTACTATTGAGAGATAACTGGTTTGGTTTTTGAGAGACTGAGACGCGCAGCGCGGCTGTTTGATTGGCGAGTGCGCTGTGCTTATTCCATTCATTCGTATCATATCGTAGCCTACGCTTTAAATATTTGCCTTTTAAACATATATAAATAATATAACGTGTAGCTATGATGTATTATTATAGGTAAAATTACTCTTGCAACGCTCTGATTTCTGAGAGATGCACAGAGAGGAGACAATGCGGTGTTTGATTTGCGATCTTTTCACTCAAAGTTTACATTCATTCACTTCTGGCGAGTATTCAGGCAGAATTATTCCTTGTGCGTTATTCGTTTTTTAAGCCATTATTCGTGCCATATTCGGCTTCAGGCACAACCCTAATTATTACATTACATATTTTATTTTTACATGCAACATAGATAAGGTCATATAGTAACAGCTCCACACAATTTTGTAATTCTAAAACTCACGTCGTACTTGCAAACACTTTGTATTCATTATGGTTAATGCATGCTGGAGTAGTCGATTGTTTCCGACAGTGCTCGACTAGTCTATACAAGCCCTAGTACAGTATGACAAAAATTTCGCTGTATTTATGTGTGCATGTCCAGTAGAGCCAAACGTATCCATTCTAGCCTTGCTGCACGCATTTGTCATATCCTGAGCTTTGCATGTGTCTGCGCACTGTGCCAAGGCATCTGTCATATACATTTTTGACCACAGATATAATGTCAACAAAAAATAAAGTACATAAAAATTATTTGACCTTACAGTTCCAAACTTTGTTTGTTTATCCAAGTTTAGCTCCCAGGGTCGGACTGGGGGTAAAACCAGTACTCATTACCAGGGCCCCAAAGGAAGAGAGGGCCCCTGAAAAGTATGAATCTGAAATATATATTTTTTACCTGGATATTTTCATGGGTGGGGGGCATGGGGGCCCATCAGGATTGCCTATGCATAGGGCCCGGGATCTTGTGTAACGCCCCTGTTAGCTTTAACCCTAATTATACACACTTGAACTTAATCAAGCTCTTACTAGACACACTAATCTTCCAGGTGTTTTAAGGCTAGTTGGAGCTAGAATTTTCAGGACATTGGCCATCCAGGATCTAGTTTGGAGACCCCTGTCCTACAGAGTTGTTACTTTGCACATGCTTTTTGATCATTACAAATAATGATGTAAAATTATTTTCTTAGAATAGGAGATATGCTGTCTCTCGCATCACAAACATTATCAGTAGTTAAGTATGTGGTCTTGAAGAGGACCCTTTTTTCTTTCATTTGGACTCGGTCTTGGACTTGCACTCGAAACTTTTGGACTTGGACTTGACTTGGACTCGAACCTCTTTGGACTCGGTCTTGACTCGGTCTCGACTAGTCCTGGACTTGGACTTGACTTGGACTCGACAAAGCTGGACTTGACTACAGCTCTAGTAGTCGTTGATGCTGCTGCTCTTGATTTCAGCCTCTGGATCTGATTCTGGATCATAAATATACGCTGAATCTGACTGTTAGCCATGGTTTGTTTTTCCTCACGGTAATGTCACAGCTTCCAAACGCTCTCAACGCAAAAGCCTACTCGAGGTTGTGATTCTTTAGCTCCGCCCACACGTCACGCCTCCAGTCGCTCTGGTTTTTCCGGGAAAAAATGGTACAGACTATCTTTCTCTTATAAATATAATAAAACTAAAGACTTTTTGGAGTTATGAAGGATGCAGTACTACTCTATAGGTACTTTAAATGAGTCCACCCCCCAAGATTATTGCTATAAACATGAGCCGCATCTAAAAGGCAAAGGGGGAGGAGTTGCTTCAATTTATAATAACGTTTTCAGGATTTCTCAGAGGGCAGGCTTCAAGTATAACTCGTTTGAAGTAATGGTGCTTCATATAACATTATCCAGAGAAACAAATGTTAATGATAAATCCCCTGTTATGTTTGTACTGGCTACTGTATACAGGCCACCAGGGCACCATACAGACTTCATTAAAGAGTTTGGTGATTTTACATCCGAGTTAGTTCTGGCTGCAGATAAAGTCTTAATAGTTGGTGATTTAAATATCCATGTCGATAATGAAAAAGATGCATTGGGAACAGCATTTATAGACATTCTGAACTCTATTGGTGTTAGACAACACGTTTCAGGACCTACTCATTGTCGAAATCATACTCTAGATTTAATACTGTCCCATGGAATTGATGTTGATAGTGTTGAAATCATTCAGCCAAGTGATGATATCTCAGATCATTATTTAGTTCTGTGTAAACTTCATATAGCCAAAATTGTAAATTCTACTTCTTGTTACAAGTATCGAAGAACCATCACTTCTACCACAAAAGACTGCTTTTTAAGTTATCTTCCTGATGTATCCAAATTCCTTAGCATATCCAAAACCTCAGAACAACTTGATGATGTAACAGAGACTATGGACTCTCTCTTTTCTAGCACTTTAAATACAGTTGCTCCTTTACGCTTAAGAAAGGTTAAGGAAAACAGTTTGACACCATGGTATAATGAGCATACTCGCACCCTAAAGAGAGCAGCCCGAAAAATGGAGCGCAGCTGGAGGAAAACAAAACTAGAGGTATTTCGTATTGCTTGGCGGGAAAGTAGCATATCCTACAGAAAAGCATTAAAAACTGCTAGATCTGATTACTTTTCTTCTCTTTTAGAAGAAAACAAACATAATCCCAGGTATTTATTCAATACAGTGGCTAAATTAACGAAAAATAAAGCCTCAACAAGTGTTGACATTTCCCAACACCACAGCAGTAATGACTTTATGAACTACTTTACTTCTAAAATCGATACTATTAGAGATAAAATTGCAACCATTCAGCCGTCAGCTACAGTATCAAAGTCAGTGCACTATAGACCCCCTGAGGAACAGTTCCACTCATTCTCTACTATAGGAGAGGAAGAAATGTATAAACTTGTTAAATCATCTAAACCAACAACATGTATGTTAGACCCTATACCATCTAAGCTCTTAAAAGAGGTGCTTCCAGAAGTCATAGGTCCTCTTCTGACTATTATTACTTCCTACTTTTGTGGGAAGTCGTGGCCTAATGGTTAAAGGGTTGGACTCCCAATCGAAGGGTTGTGAGTTCTAGTCTCGGGCTGGACGGAATTGTGGGTGGGGTGAGTGCATGTACAGTTCTCTCTCCACCTTCAATACCACGACTTAGGTGCCCTTGAGCAAGGCATCGAACCCCCAACTGCTCCCCGGGCGCCGCAGCATAAATGGCTGCCCACTGCTCCGGGTGTGTGCTCACAGTGTGTGTGTGTGTGTGTTCACTGCTCTGTGTGTGTGCATTTCGGATGGGTTAAATGCAGAGCACAAATTCTGAGTATGGGTCACCATACTTGGCTGAATGTCACTTCACTCATTGTCATTAGGATATGTCCCCAAAACCTTCAAACTGGCTGTTATTAAGCCTCTCATAAAAAAGCCACAACTTGACCCCAGAGAACTTGTTAATTATAGACCAATCTCGAATCTCCCTTTTCTGTCCAAGATACTAGAAAAGGTGGTATCCTCACAATTATATTCCTTCTTAGAGAAAAATGGTATATGTGAGGATTTCCAGTCAGGATTTAGACCATATCATAGTACTGAGACTGCTCTCCTTCGAGTTACAAATGATCTGCTCTTATCATCTGATCGTGGGTGTATCTCTCTATTAGTTTTATTGGATCTTAGTGCTGCGTTTGACACAATTGACCACAACATTCTTTTGCATAGACTTGAACACTTTGTTGGCATCAGTGGAAGTGCATTAGCATGGTTTAAATCGAACTTATATGACCACCATCAGTTCGTAGCAGTGAACGAAGATGTATCATATCGATCACAAGTGCAGTATGGAGTACCTCAAGGCTCAGTACTAGGGCCGCTACTCTTCACGCTTTATATGTTACCCTTGGGAGATATCATCAGGAAACATGGTGTTAGTTTTCACTGTTATGCTGATGATACGCAGCTCTATATTTCCTCGCAGCCTGGTGAAACACACCAATTTGAAAAACTAATGGAATGCATAGTCGATATAAAAAATTGGATGACGAGTAATTTCTTACTGCTAAATTCAGAAAAAACAGAGGTGTTAATCATAGGGCCTAAAAACTCTGCTTATAATAAACTAGAACACTGTCTAAGACTTGATGGTTGCTCTGTCAATTCTTCGTCATCAGTTAGGAACCTAGGTGTGCTACTTGATCGCAATCTTTCCTTAGAAAGCCACGTTTCTAGCATTTGTAAAACTGCATTTTTCCATCTCAAAAATATATCTAAATTACGGCCTATGCTCTCAATGTCAAATGCAGAAATGTTAATCCATGCATTTATGACTTCAAGGTTAGACTATTGTAATGCTTTATTGGGTGGTTGTTCTGCACGCTTGGTAAACAAACTACAGCTAGTCCAAAATGCAGCAGCAAGAGTTCTTACTAGAACCAGGAAGTATGACCATATTAGCCCGGTCCTGTCCACACTGCACTGGCTCCCTATCAAACATCGTATAGATTTTAAAATATTGCTTATTACTTATAAAGCCCTGAATGGTTTAGCACCTCAGTATTTGAATGAGCTCCTTTTACATTATACTCCTCTACGTCCGCTACGTTCTCAAAACTCAGGCAATTTGATAATACCTAGAATATCAAAATCAACTGCGGGCGGCAGATCCTTTTCCTATTTGGCGCCTAAACTCTGGAATAACCTACCTAACATTGTTCGGGAGGCAGACACACTCTTGCAGTTTAAATCTAGATTAAAGACACATCTCTTTAACCTGTCATACAAATAACATACTAATATGCTTTTAATATCCAAATCCGTTAAAGGATTTTTAGGCTGCATTAATTAGGTAAACTGGAACCGGAACACTTCACATAACACCGTACTTTCTACATCATTAGAAGAATGGCATCTACGCTAATATTTGTCTGTTTCTCTCTTGTTCCGAGGTCACCGTGGCCACCAGATCCAGTCTGTGTCCAGATCAGAGGGTCACTGCAGTCACCCGGATCCAGTACGTATCCAGACCAGATGGTGGATCAGCACCTAGAAAGGACCTCTACTGCCCTGAAAGACAGCGGAGACCAGGACAACTAGAGCCCCAGATACAGATCCCCTGTAAAGACCTTGTCTCAGAGGAGCACCAGGACAAGACCACAGGAAACAGATGATTCTTCTGCACAATCTGACTTTGCTGCAGCCTGGAATTGAACTACTGGTTTCGTCTGGTCAGAGGAGAACTGACCCCCCAACTGAGCCTGGTTTCTCCCAAGGTTTTTTTCTCCATTCTGTCACCGATGGAGTTTCGGTTCCTTGCCGCTGTCGCCTCTGGCTTGCTTAGTTGGGGTCACTTCATCTACAGCGATATCATTGACTTGATTGCAAATAAAAACAGACACTATTTCAACTGAACAGAGATGACATAACTGAATTCAATGATGAACTGCCTTTAACTATCATTTTACATTATTGAGACACTGTTTTCCAAATTAATGTTGTTCAGTGCTTTGGCGCAATGTATTTTGTTTAAAGCACTATATAAAAAAAATAAAGGTACTCAAGATTAACAGGATATTGAGTGAAAACGAGCATTTCACCCCCCCCCTTTAAGCCAGTACATGGGTATGTCCTGTAAGGCTGGAGTTGGACCGTCTGTACTGAGGGATGACTTCTCCATAAGAAAACAAAGGACTTTCCTGAAATTTACATTTGAACACTCTCATGAATACCGTCCTGCATAAGTAACATGTAGGAGGTTCAATGTTGATTCATTATCAACATTGATTTGCGCAGCTTGTCAGTTAACAACGGTTCTGTGTAGTAACAGCTGCTCTATGTGAAATCACACACCTGATGGAACCGGCTTTACTGATGAGATGCGCATTAATCATCGGCCGACATATATCAGTGTGCAAATATATTTATACTTATTTGCTCAAGCATCACATTTATGATGACCAAGTCATTTACGCTCATGCTACACACTACCATTGTAGCAATTAGATCTTATTTTATTGTAATAAAGATATAAACAAAAAGTATAGATTACAGAAAAACTAGTTTATAATTATAATTGTGAAAAATTATTATAATTTCTAACTAAGAACAAGAAGCAAGCTACAACAGAAGTCAAAAACTTTTCAAGCAGTTTTAAAATCTAAAGATTAGACTCACATAGAGGTATTCATAGCAATGACATTTTATTAATATAAGAATATTTAAAATTACAGGAAATTACAATATTAAAGCTTTAAAGTGATTATAAGACAAACAAGCAAGCTACAACAGATTTTCCTTTTTGAACAATGAATTTCCATGGTGTCCCATGATTTTTATTAATATTATACACATTTTTTCATATGTTTGTGATTGCTGAATAAGGATTTTTAAAATCATTTTACAGTTAAGCATAGCTACAAAAAAAAAAAAAAAAAAAAAATAAAACTAATCATCATATACATTTACCTGTAAGACAACTCTTCCAGACATTTAAAAATTGCAAGGTATTTCCAGGTTGTTCATGACTATATTTTGCAAATACATTTAAAATTAAGAAACACACAAATAAGGGACACCTGGTCTCAATCAACAGTAAAATGATGAGCTGCTGCCTCTTATAAAAAATAAAATAAACACTGTTTAGTACTAAAAGATCATCTGTTTTTTTTTCCAGTGTATAATGTACAGCTCATTGCTTTTCAAAGATCAGCATGCAGTGTCTTAACCACATGAAGACTGAAGAAAGAAGTGATGAGCCTAAACTCATCAGTGTCCTGTGATTGAAAGTTTCTCCTCCAGCCATTTATTTAACCTGAGCATACGTCACATCACTACATCCAGCTGCTGAAAATGTGTCAATTAATAAAAAAGGCACATTTAAATTTTTGCATATTTAATTTTATTCTAAGATTCTCAACAATGCTTGTTTGCAGTTGTCAGTGGCTCCCTGTGAATTGTGATGTTTTTACATTGACACTCACCTTGATGGGTTTCCAGATTCAGCTGAGAGTACACAGTGTTTGAACTTTCACTCGTATTACCTGAAAGATAAAAAGAAAAAAAAAAACTGTTAATATCACTAGTGACTCTGTGTCCAACAGGGATATGAAATGTGTCATCATATTCTTAAAATCTCTACATCTACAGAGAATTTATTTAAAAATATATATAATTATTATTACTTTTTTTAAAACAATTATATGTTTGACCAGATTACCTTAAAATATTGTATTGTTATTTGCATGCATTGACCTTTATGGATCAGGCTTATTGAACAATGTTTGTTTAGGAAAATGAAAAAGTGAAAAAAGAGAAAAAGTGTTTGTTGCTATTTTGTGTTGTGGGAGAAATTATAATCAAATGTGCTTTTTACCGCAGAGGTCTTTAGCTCTGCTGAACATTATTGTCATGATCATTAAATCATAAGAACATTAACTTTTGTTTCAGTTTACCTTTGTTTTCTTTCTTTTTCTTCTGTTTCTCTGTAGATTTGAGCTCAATCTCAGCGTAAGTGAGTTCAGAAGGTCCATTTACAATGTCTACAAAGAATAACAGAGAAAAGGATGAAACACTTCTTTGAACTGAATTTGCTCTGCAAATATCAGACAAATTTAAAACAGGGAGATTTGATTATTTAGAAAAAAAACTACTTTTTTAGTAAATGATCAGCCTGACATAATTACCTTCTGTACCTGTGCTTATGTCATTATTAATTGTGGCATCACAAGAGTCATAAATATGAGCAGTTCCTGTAATAAATTAATGCATTTTATTAATTTAAGCCCACAGAAAAATATTTTTTTCATGTTGACACAGATTAAAGCTAAACTCAGCTAAATATGTCATGTGCTATTAAAATTATAATTTACATCTGAAATATTTTGTTATGCATTATTGATAATGAAATGAAACTGAATTACATCAAATTAAAATGTTAGTTACACAGATATCACATTACACTTTAGAAGAGGGGGAAATGATTTAGTCTGAGATCTGTCTTGTGAGCTGAAGGTTATTTCTAAGTATCTTCAGTCTCAGCTTGTAAAGATTTATGGTCAAATGATTAATGGGTGAAGACTGACCAGACATGAGTGTTTTGTGTCCCGCTTCACTCTGGTTCTGCTCTGATGTCTGACTGCTGACAAAGCCCTCTAGTTCCTGCAGTAATGACGTCACTAAAACAGTTTTTTGACTAACCTCCGCCCACATGAATACACAAACAGGGGGGCGTGGTCTTGTTGTGCTCCGACGGAGAAGAGGAAGAGCTGCGTTTGTGTTTGTCGCCATGTCGTTTGAAACGCTGTTATTTTCATCTCGGAGTCCAATCATCTTTGTTTGGGATTCCCAGGGACGCTGTACTTAGAGATTAATGGCTACAATTTATGTTTAACTCGGTTCCCGAAAATTATAATCCACATGTAAAACTACGTGCAGCAGATTTTGCTGAGGACAGCTTCCTCAATCTCAATCAGTTTAATGCTGGACTCGCACAAAGATTATTCTTGAAAGAAGGAGCAGTTCCTCTTTGTCTGGAGAAGGCGTTGTTTATGGACCACAACCGGTAAGTGTATTTTATTATTTAAGTTGGTGCGTTTAACAGTTTCTGTAACTTATTACACAAAGGGCAATGCTGTTTAGCTTTATTAACTAGATGTTAGGGCAATAGGGCCCATCTCGTCAGTAAAAACGGCCCTGTGATTATAAGTATATCTCCAGCACGTGTGTTCTTTTACTCTCTATGGTTCAGATCAGGATTGCCAGGTTTTCAAAATAAATCCTTCCCATTTGCTTCTCAAAACTAGCCCAATCGTGTTTCCAGGAAAGCTGGTGTCGAATCACAACACAGGAACCGCTGGCACAATCAGAACATGTTACGTGAGGAGGGACTTTATAGAACAAGGAAGTCATCAGCCCGTTTTTATGTATTAAAAATACATACAGTTTACAGTGTAACAGTGTATACAATATAACACACGAAACATGAACACATGTTATATTGTATACACTGTTACACTGTAAACACAATCAAAGCTTCAAAAAAGCACGAAAAACAGGACCTTTAAAATCAGTCAACGTACAGGTTTTGTCAGTTTTGGAGACTGGTTAAGATAAGATAACCAGCTGCTGAAGGACAACAGGTCACAGGTTTAGGAAATGTGTAACTGAATTTTAATCTGGCAGAAGATGAACCTTTGTAGTTTCTGTAGCACCACAGCAGGACCAAGACGACAATGATCAAAACTGTGAGTCCAGCAGTAACTCCAACTATCACAGGATTGAGATCAGATCCTGATGTTCTGGAGGAAGCTGAGATCAACACATGTACAGTCATATTAGTGCTGTATATTACACAGAAACATTTCAATAGTGTTTACAGTTCCTACTCTCACCTGTGACTGAGATCCAGCTCTCGGGTGACTCTCCTTTCTCTCTGTGTTTGCAGGAGTAGAAACCCTCGTCTGACTTTGAGACAGTAGAGATGATCATCTCTGTAGTTTGACTCTGGATGAGTGTCCCATCTTTATAGAAATCAGCTCTGAGGTTTGGAGTTGAGTATTTATCTAAACAGCGTAGAGTCAGATTCTCTCCTTCAGTCACAGGATGAACAGGACTCTCCAGAATCACATTAACTACAGAAACAGAGCAAACATCAGCTGATGAACAGTAAGAATCAATGGGGTGAAAATAATAATAATAATAAATAATAATAATAATGCATTTAATTTAGAGGTGCATTCAAAACACTGAACATCTTAAATGACAATCAGAAATGTGAACAGAAGTGAATCCGTGCCGGGCGAGAATTATGCAAATTGGGTGATGTTCTAGTAATTTTGAGACCTAACCCAAATAGGACAGTTACAATAATCGATACAACTCTGAACAGTTCTGGTTAAACTGAGAATCACAATGATTTTATTTTATTTTTTAAATGACAAAACTAAGAGGTAGAGCATTGGTTTATTATTCAAAGGGTTAATAGTTTTGTGGACTTGTTATCATTTAGGAATAAGATTGTGTGGGTAAATGAATTGAGATCACAATCTGTCTATTAATTTCTGAATCATAAAATGAGGTCTTTGTGAACTGAATAAACACAGAAACACAGACTCACGGTGTACAGTGATATTCACAGGATGAGTTTTCTCTCCAGATTCAGACTCACACCAGTACACTCCAGTGTCACCTGTGCTGGTGGATCTGATTGTACATGTGGATCCTGTTTGTGATCCCCACTCTGATGAACAATCTTCCAGCCCTGATCTGTCTGTGTATCTTCTCATTCTCCACCCACCAGAGTTACTCTGTCCCTCACAGCTCAGAGAGAGAGAGATTAATGTGAAGTGTTGAGTTGTGCTGGGACTGACGATCAGAGAGACTGGAGGAGAAACACCTGAGAAGACAATTACAACTACACTTCAGAAATCACCTCAAGACACTTTTATTGATCTAACACTTCACACAGCCTAAATAAAGTCACGTGTGGTCAAGTACTGTATGGAGACTCAAACTCAGAATTTGTGCTCTGCATTTAACTCATCCAAGTACACACACACAGAGTAGTGAGAAGTGAACACACACACACACAGTAGTGAGAAGTGAACACACACACACACACACAGTAGTGAGAAGTGAACACACACACACACACACACACAGTAGTGAGAAGTGAACACACGCACACACACACACAGCAGTGAGAAGTGAACACACACACACACACACACACACACTCACACACGCACACAGTCAGGGCCGGCCCAAGTCTTTATTGGGCCCTAAGCTGAATTTTATAATACAACTGATTATTGTCAATGCATGATTATTTGCACACTATAAATCTGACACACTCACAATTGATTATTTGTTGTCGTACCATTTATTTATTTTTATTTATTTATTTATTTTACTTTCTACGATTTTTAATTGTTTAACATTTAATTATTTAACATTCAAAGTCTTACAGTACTAAGTGGAAACTTAATGTGGTGTACTGAAAAGTTGCTAAATAAACCAGCATGCAATGCATTTACAGAACAGAATGTTATTTTGACAACTTACATGCAAGTTATTTAACACAGCAGCACATCTGTAAAAAACAATAACTCTTAATCTATAACTAGCTAATATAGGCATACAAGTATTGTAATATAAGAGCAAAGACCCCAAAGGTAGATAATGTTGAACTGTTATCAGTACCAAGTTTATGAAACACACACACACACACACAAAACACTGCCCTTTACCCACTGTTCATCTATAGTGTACAATTTTTAAACACTTAAAATATTCTGAAGCATATGCAGTAAAATTCACTTTAAAGGTTCACTTTTCATAAAAAAAAAAAATGTGTCTCTTGGTGGGAAACCAAAGACTTTTAGAATGGAAATGAAATTATAACCAAGAGATGATATCAGAGATTTCACTCATCAGCTTAGTTGCCATTTCCACTTTTTTGTCACAACTTGCTATTTGCCTTAATATAAATTGACTGTTAAAGACGATTTCAAGGGCAACAACATAAACAAACGTTAATGCGCATGAGCGCTTTTGTAGCCCTAACTTAACTTCCGGTAGACTCCAAATAGAATCAATAACAACAGCCAAGTCCCTCTAGAGTAGATATTTTTTGATAACAAACAAAATGTTTGCTGCGTGGATCAGGCGGACTTAATGAAAATGCAAATTCATCCTTTGCCAACAGTAGATGTTTTAAAGCATAGACATAAAGCGCAAGAAATAGAGGTTTCCCCAGTAACAGCTGTAAACAAAGCAGAACTACGCTCACACGCTGCTATCAGGCATATAACATGCAAGTCTTCTAATTAATATTTTAGAATTTAGACTTTAGAATTATTATTATTAAACGTGCAGTACGTAACGTTACTCATGTTTATTCAATGAAGCCTTTTTGAAAATCCATCAGTTTTAAAATTGTGGCGAGTCTCCAACAATAAATAAATTTATGGGAAACACATCCCGCAGCACAACCACCTGAGCCCAACTTCAGTCTACTCATCACTCATTGTTACTCTGAATTTACTCAGCGTCTCTTCATGCACAGCTCTTTTTTGACACCAGCTTGTCAGATATTTCGCTCGTTATCCCTGTCAATCATGGCAATGATATCGTGGATTCACTCGCATCTTTTTTTCCACTAACGTTTGTCATTCCTAAAGCATTATTCGTGGACAAACAAAATCTTCTTTAATTTTGAAAAGGATTATGTGAGAAACCTTATAATTGGAAGATCTGCGAGCGCGTAGAATTAGTTTAGAGTGAATTCTGACTAACCAATAAACACCTCTGATCTGATTGTGAACTGATTTGTGCAGCATGTGTCGCTGTGGAAATAAGATGATACATATAGATTTTTACTTATTTAATATGAATTATTTAATTATCTGCACACACCCGGAGCAGTGGGCATCAGGGCCAGCTAACATGAGGGCTAGATGGATTGAGGGGGCCTGACCATGCCTGTACCCTGCTATGAGGTCACCGAGGTCCGGACCTCTGTATTTTTACTGAGGTGTACTTTGTGAAATAATTAAGTTGGCTTGAGAGAGCCAACTTACTGATATTGTATTTAAACTTATTATTATTCTTCTGAGACTAAAATTTTCAACTGCTACTCCTCCTAGAACTTTAACTCTACAGACTCCAAACTCAGCCCAGCTCTTCAGACTGATCTGAAGTTAGTTGCTATATCTTTTTAGACTGATCGGACTTATACTTTTCATAAAACTGAAGATTAAAAATCATAAAAACTCCCATAGACTTGCATTGAAAAGCCTCTGCTCAACTGAACATTCCGTCAAACTCCAACTGTCAAAATTTCAAATCTAAACACACAGAAGCCCATTAGACTCAATCAGACTAACCTTCTATGTACTTTTACTAACCCATTCAAACTTATTCAAACTCATCTATCTATTTATCTATCTATAGTCTGTCTGTTTCTAATCTATCAATCTATCTATAATCTGTCTGTTTCTAAACTATCTATCTATCTATCTATCTATCTATCTATCTATCTATCTATCTATCTATCTATCTATAATCTGACTGTTTCTAATCTATCTATCTATCTATCTATCTATCTATCTATCTATCTATCTATCTATCTATCTATCTATCTATCTATAATCTGTCTGTTTCTAATCTATCTATCTATCTATCTATCTATCTATCTATCTATCTATCTATCTATCTATAATCTGTCTGTTTCTAATCTATCTATCTATCTATCTATCTATCTATCTATCTATCTATAATCTGACTGTTTCTAATCTATCTATCTATCTATCTATCTATCTATCTATCTATCTATCTATCTATAATCTGTCTGTTTCTAATCTATCTATCTATCTATCTATCTATCTATCTATCTATCTATCTATCTATCTATCTATAATCTGTCTGTTTCTAATCTATCTATCTATCTATCTATCTATCTATCTATCTATCTATCTATCTATCTATAATCTGACTGTTTCTAATCTATCTATCTATCTATCTATCTATCTATCTATCTATCTATCTATCTATCTATCTATCTATCTATCTATAATCTGACAGTTTCTAATCTATCTATCTATCTATCTATCTATCTATATTCAAACTCATCTATCTAGCTAGCTATCTAGCTATCTATCTATTCAGACTTATCTATCTATCTATCTATCTATCTATCTATCTATCTATCTATCTATCTATCTATCTATCTATCTATCTATCTATCTTCATAGCAACACTCTAGCAACTATCCAAACCAACCTAGAAACCACCCCGGGTACCCTAGCAACCACTTAGTAACACCTTAGCAACCACTCAGGGTACCCTAGCAACCGCATAGCAACACCCTAGCAACCATCCCAGATACCCTAGCAACCGCATAGCAACACCTTAGCAACCATCCCAGATACCCTAGCAACCGCATAGCAACACCTTAGCAACCACTCAGGGTACCCTAGCAACCGCATAGCAACACCCTAGCAACCATCCCAGATACCCTAGCAACCGCATAGCAACACCTTAGCAACCACTCAGGGTACCCTAGCAACCGCATAGCAACACCTTAGCAACCACTCCGGGGGACCCTAGCAACCGCATAGCAACACCTTAGCAACCACTCAGGGTACCCTAGCAACCGCATAGCAACACCCTAGCAACCATCCCAGATACCCTAGCAACTGCATAGCAACACCTTAGCAACCACTCAGGGTACCCTAGCAACCGCATAGCAACACCTTAGCAACCACTCCGGGGGACCCTAGCAACCGCATAGCAACACCTTAGCAACCACTCAGGGTACCCTAGCAACCGCATGGAAACACCATAGCAACCACTCAGAGTACCCTAGCAACTGCATGGCAACACCCTAGCAACCACTATGGGTTCCCTAGCAACCGCATGGCAACACCTTAGCAACCACTCTGGGCACCCTAACAACTGCATAGCAATTAACAAACTTTTTAACTTAACTTAAAATTAAATTTTAAACTTTAAACTTTCTGGCCAGGCTTTCTCAAGCCAACTTAAAGTTTGTCTTGACAAACTTTTTTATCTAGTTGTCTACTATTGTATTAACTCTTCCTTCATGCAGTAAAGAACTTGTACAGCACCAAGATCAAACTTGAGCCTCCTCATCTGAGCTGCCTTTAGTCATCGCTCGTCAATGTCACCTTCAGTTAGCGGCTGTAAAGTATAAATATATAAAGATGTAAGTAGACAAACATTTCATGTTTGACAACTGTTTTTTTGAAAGCTTGTAATATTCCCAATAGTTTGTCTGTGTTTGCATGTGTGTGTGTGTGTGTGTGTGTGTAACGAATGGATACATACTGTGAATGCATTAAACTTTATTAAATGTATCTTTCTGGGTAGACTTCAGTAAAATAACTTGTTTAATAAAGTAATTCATAAAACATAAATTTCAGTCAAGCGTTTGTTTACTTTGTTCGATGAAAATGAAAATGCTATCAATCAAAGCAGAGAGATGGTATTAACAAACTAGATAAAAAAGTTCGTCAAGGCAAACTTTAAGTTGGCTTGAGAAAGCCTGACCAGAAAGTCTGAAAAAGTTTGAAAAGTTTGAAAAGTTTGAAAAGATTGAAAAGTTTAAGTTTAAAAAGTTTTAAGTTTGATGGTTTTCAGTCTGAGATATATAGATAGATAGACAGATAGACAGATAGATAGATAGATAGATAGATAGACACAGTCAGAAGATAGATAGATAGCTAGATAGATATATAGATAGATAGATAGATAGATAGATAGATAGATAGATAGATAGACAGTCAGAAGATAGATAGATAGTTAGATAGATATATAGGTAGATAGATAGTTTGAAAATGTGAAAAGTTTAAAAAGTTTAAAAAGATTTAAGTTTAAGAAGTATAAAAATGACAGTGATTAACATATTGTTAGCATTACAAGCAAGTGACTATCATGTGACAAGCATGTACTTAGCATGATTAGCAAGGTATCTAGCATGTCGCTAGCATAATTAGCAAGCGACTAGCCATGTCGTTAGCATGATTAGCAAGTTACTAGCATGTCGCTAGCATGATTAGCAAGTTACTAGCATGTCGCTAGCATGATGTTAACATGATTAGCATGTTTCTAGCATGCGACTAGCATGTTGCTAACATGATTTTAACATGATTAGCATGCGACTAGCATGTTGCTAGCATTATTTTAGCATGATTAGCATGTTGCTAGCATGATTTTAGCATGATTAGCATGCGACTAGCATGTTGCTAGCATGATTTTAGCATGATTAGCATGTTGCTAGCATGATTTTAGCATGATTAGCATGTTGCTAGCATGATTTTAGCATGATTAGCATGCGACTAGCATGTTGCTAGCATGATTTTAGCATGATTAGCATGTTGCTAGCATGATTTTAGCATGATTAGCAGGCGACTAGCATTTTGCTAGCATGATTTTAGCATGATTACCATGTTGCTAGCATGATTTTAGCATGATTAGCATGCGACTAACATGTTGCTAGCATGATTTTAGCATGATTAGCATGTTGCTAGCATGATTTTAGCATGATTAGCATGTTGCTAGCATGATTTTAGCATGATTAGCATGCGACTAGCATGTTGCTAGCATGATTTTTAGCATGACTAGCATTTTGCTAGCATGATTTTAGCATGATTAGCATGCGACTAGCATGTTGCTAGCATGATTTTAGCATGATTAGCATGTTGCTAGCATGATTTTAGCATGATTAGCATGTTGCTAGCATGATTTTAGCATGATTAGCATGCGACTAGCATGATTTTAGCATGATTAGCATGCGACTAGCATGTTGCTAGCATGATTTTAGCATGATTAGCATGTTGCTAGCATGATTTTAGCGTGATTAGCATGCGACTAGCATGTTGCTAGCATGATTTTAGCATGATTAGCATGTTGCTAGCATGATTTTAGCATGATTAGCATGCGACTAGCATGATTTTAGCATGATTAGCATGCGACTAGCATGTTGCTAGCATGATTTTAGCATGATTAGCATGTTGCTAGCATGATTTTAGCGTGATTAGCATGCGACTAGCATGTTGCTAGCATGATTTTAGCATGATTAGCATGTTGCTAGCATGATTTTAGCATGATTAGCATGTTGCTAGCATGATTTTAGCATGATTAGCATGCGACTAGCATGTTGCTAGCATGATTTTTAGCATGACTAGCACGTTGCTAGCATGATTTTAGCATGATTAGCATTGCGACTAGCATATTGCTAGCATGATTTTAGCATGATTAGCATGTTGCTAGCATGATTTTAGCATGATTAGCATGTTGCTAGCATGATTTTAGCATGATTAGCATGTTGCTAGCATGATTTTAGCATGATTAGCATGTTGCTAGCATGATTTTAGCATGATTAGCAGGCGACTAGCATGTTGTTAGCATGATTTTAGCATGATTAGCATGTTGCTAGCATGATTTTAGCATGATTAGCATGCGACTAGCATGTTGCTAGCATGATTTTTAGCATGACTAGCATGTTGCTAGCATGATTTTAGCATGATTAGCATGTTGCTAGCATGATTTTAGCATGATTAGCATGCGACTAGCATGTTGCTAGCATGATTTTTAGCATGACTAGCATGTTGTTAGGATAGATAGATAGATAATAGATAGATAGATAGATAGATAGATAGATAGATAGATAGATAGATAGATAGATAGATAGATAGATAGATAGATAGATGAATATATATGATATGATAGATGAGTTTGAATGGGTTAGTTATAGTACATACAATATGTACATAGTACATAGACTATGAGTTTAATGGGCTTCAGTGTGTTTAGATTTGAATTTTTGACAGTTGGAGTTTGACGGAATGTTCAGTTGAGCAGAGGCTTTTCAATGTAAGTCTATGGGAGTTTTTATGATTTTTAATCTTCAGTTTTATGAAAAGTCTAAGTCCGATCAGTCTAAAAAGATATAGCAACTAACTTCAGATCAGTCTGAAGAGCTGGGCTGAGTTTGGAGTTTGTAGAGTTAAAGCTCTAGGAGGAGTAGCAGTCAAAAGTTTTAGTCTCAGAAGAATAATAATAAGAAGTTTAAATACAATATCAGTAAGTTGGCTCTCTCAAGCCAACTTAATTATAAACTACCCACTGACATTTTTATATTTTCATTCAACTATTTGGCTTTCAATTGTTTCCTCTTGACATGCAAACTATAAGGCAGTCAAAATGGATAAAAAACTCCTCCCGACATGATTGGCTTGCTGTGGAGGAAAGGACAAGTAGATCTAGAGAGGATTGGCCACCGGGAGCACCCGAGTTTTTACTGGTGTGCCAATTGCCGAAATCACACCTCGTCCCCACAATTTAGTATCTGCGCTATTTCAGTCCAAACGATATGATGGATAAAAATGTCTTTCTATTTGTTTACACTAGTGTTGTTGATATTGTTTAATCACCTTTACTGTAGCACATGAGAAACAAACACTAAAAGCCGAGCGATGAAATGAAACTAAGGCCCAGTCCCAATTCTACCCCTTAGCCCTTCCCCTTTCCTGTCTCGATTCTCTTTTGGTTGGAGGGGTAGGGGTAAGGGGAAGGGCCAGATAGCCCTTCAAACGAAGATTTTTCGTATGAATTATCTCGGCAACATGGCTGCTACAGCGAACAAAAAGACACATAAATGTAAGCTTTTTTTGGCATAAATAAAGATTTTAACAAAACGTAATCATTTGTTTTATGTTACATTCAATTGTGAGTTCATATTATTGGTCAAGTTACTCAAATAAATGTTTGCAAAAATCGCTAATATTTATAAAAATCGATAATATCATTACAGACTGCATGATAGTGCCACAGCATATGTCTGATCAGGGCCACAACTGCCGTAGACGTATCCCCCCAAAAATTAGAAATCGCTAAACCATTTTCTCAAATATTGCCTAGTCGAGAGAGAAAGAGAGAGAGAGAGAGAGAGAGAGAGAGAGAGAGAAATGTATGTTTGTATTTGCATTTGTGCGTTTCTCTTTTTAGAGTGAGTTTACTTCAAAAAAGCAATTTTATCCTCTCGCTGCTGGAAAATATAATGTAGCGATTCAGTATTAAACTGTATTTAATAAAAGTCGTGGGGCAGCATTGACAAGTTTATTTTCTCCTGGATGTGAGAGCTGCATGATTTCCGAAATGTCTGTGCGTCAGTAAGCAGCGCATTAATACAGAACCATAATTAAAGGCTCTAATGCACACCAGCACACCACTATATGTGTGTATTGTAAGAGCTAGACATCGAATGATGATGTGTGACGTGGTAACGGTGTCCCAATCCTTAGGGGAATATGTTCACCTCTACCCCTTGGGTGTAAAATAGAATTGGGGTTGGGCCTAAGTGTCTCATTCATTCTGTGTTCAGTCTGAACTCACCAGTGACCCACAGTAGCTGTGTGTTGCTGACGTCTGTGTTACAGGCTGGTTTTCCTCTCTCTGCTGAACACACATAAACTCCTGTGTGTTTTAGATCAGCAGAACTGACAGTGTAGTGTCCTCCAGCTCCTCTGCTGCTGTCTGAGAGACGATTATAATGATTGCTGTTGTCTGTATGAAGTGAAAATGTGCAGTTAGCTCAAGAAATGAGAGTCGTATAAATGACCGTTGTTGGTATAATCAGAGTATTCAGAATGATTCAATATTTTTAATCTCTCTGTTTCTTTATGAAGTCAGTTTATTCAGATGTTACTACATGAAGCACATGATATCTTACCTGATAAGAGAGTTTGAGTGAACCAGCTGAATGTCCAGCCTGTAGAGGAACCATTAACCTGACAGATCAGAGTCACTGAATCTCCTTCAGTCAACCACTTCTGTGGAGAAACACTTAACACTGCTCTGGGAACTGAAGATGAGAAATCACTCATTAATAACATGTTAAACTTGTGTGTGTATGTGAAGAGATGATCAATCTCACCTGATACTGTCAGTGTAACTTCATCACTGCGGTGTGATGTTCGTGATCCTCCTGTCTCTGCTCCAATACAGGAGTATTCACCTGCATCAGACTCAGTAACAGAACTGAATGTGAGTTCCTGTAGTTCACTGAAAACACGGCCTGAACCTTCTTTATACCAGGTGTACAGCCAGCTAGAGACTCCTTCACTATATACATCACATCTGAGAGTGACTGTCTCTCCTCTGAACACATGTTGAGCAGGTTTGATGCTCACTCTGGCTTTTGGTTTTTCTGTACAATGACAACAATTCACAATAAAAATAACATACTGCTTTTACTGTGTGAACAGTTACTTGAGTCTAAAACACATAAATCAGATGAGACTGAAGTGTTGTTCTCTACAGCTGTTATAGTCATTTATGAAAGATCTGTCTATATACAATCATTGAGGATTTGGAAACATGATTTGTGAAAGTTTTCCAACAGAAGATGATCTTGTCTCATGTTTAGATTTTAATTTCACAGAGAATGTAAGAAACATATCTGCTGGTTTTGATAGACTGATCTTGTCATGCCTCAGATTGTCACATGAATAATTCAATTTGTTAAAGGATTTAAGTAATTTCTCAACTGGTTTGTTACAGTTACTGTAGAATCAGTTTTATTTCATGAAATATATGAATCAAATCGACTCACCTTCAGTATGTTGAGAGAAGATGTTTGAGATCAGCACTAAAAACACAAAGAGAAACCTCATTACAATGTGAACATTGAGCTGATAATTATAAAGATTAACTGGGTCTGTATATGTGTCTAGATAAACATGAAATCATCTGACTGGTATTTTATAGATTTGGTCACAGTGGAGAACTGTTTAGGGAACTTCACTCCAACAGTCTGATCACGAGCAGAAGAATAAAGACAAACTCTTACTAACTGTGAACTAGTGAATATTACAACAACAGCAACAATAACTGCAAAACAAACCAACAGAACTGATTCAACAGCATTACACATCACAAAACTGAATCACTGAGCAAACACACTGATCTACAACACAACAGAGAGCATTTCTCTTTCACAAACAGCACTAACTGCACACTTCCTCTCTCAAACTCATCTTTCACTCATATTTGAGTTTAGTGAATACATCATATATCATGAACTACAGCTGGATTTGAAACTCTGAGATCAGACAGAAAAGACATAAATCTAGAAACACAAAAACACTTGATCATTTACATCATATAATAACTATCCACTGAAACACATTAAGAGAGAATAATACTCACAGAGCAGAAGAGGAAGTGGACTGAGCTCCATACTGACTGAATGATGTCAGACGCTTAAAGACACAGAGTGTGTTAAAGACTCAAGACTTCCTCAAACCTGTGGTCAGATCTTGAGAAACATCAGACAGATTAAAGACACACAAGTGTACCTCATGTGTTACAGAA
The DNA here is from genome assembly GCF_023724105.1 of Carassius gibelio. Taxonomy (NCBI): domain Eukaryota; kingdom Metazoa; phylum Chordata; class Actinopteri; order Cypriniformes; family Cyprinidae; genus Carassius; species Carassius gibelio. The sequence continues at coordinate 17,855,731 of NC_068392.1, forward strand.
GATCTTTGATAATGTTGATAATCTTGCTTTCACAAAATGTCACACTGACTAACATGTAAGTTTTCTACAGAAATGTTGTCATGATCCTTTCAGTATTAAACTGAACAGTGTTTATTTGCTAATATGAAAAGTTGTATTCTAGTGTGTTTGATGAACAAGGGAAATGGAGCTATATACTGATTGCTCTTTTCAAATGGTGGTATTAGCTGGATTCATGTATTTACATGACAATGAAGTGAACAACAACAGCTTCCTCCCTCACTGGTTAGTGTAGTGGAGCTAAAATAAAACAAACCAAAACACAAATATGATCTTATATCCACCTATTTCTATTCTGTCAGGCCTCTGACACTGATATATTTGTACGTGTGAACACAGTTTAATATTCATACAGCAAGGCCAGGGATGAGGATATACCTAAAACCGTCAAACTGGCTGTTATTAAGCCTCTCATTAAAAACAACTTGATCCTACAGAATTAGTTAATTACAGACCTCAAATCTCCCTTTTCTGTCAAAAATACTAGAAAAGGCTGTCTTCCTTCTGAGAGAGAAATCATATCTGGAGGTATCTGAGGATTTCCCATCAGGATTTAGGTAGCATATCATATCATAGTATCATAGTATCACCGTATCTTACAGTTACAGATGACCTGCTCTCTCTGTTAGTGTAACTGGATCTGATCGCTGTGTTCAACACTAATCAACCATACGTTTAGGCCGATAGACGATGCCATCTTCTGACATCATGTTCCCTCCCCCATCCCCTCTTCCACAATTCACCGCATCCCAGTGTTCGGAAAGGAAATGAAGTGTAGTACGGAAATCCTAAAGGGAATAAATAGCTTAAGTGATGGGAGATTTAATAAAATATACATTTCCAATATTTTTTCTTGGGTAGACTACACTGGTCACTGTATGTTTCACACTGTTGATTGTGTAGTGATTCAATCAGCTAAATCTGAGGAAAGAAAAAGCTGACATCAGACAAGTATCAATATTTAACTGAGAGAGTGATGTGAAAGAGGAAGTACAAGAGAAAGAATACATTTAAGCATTAAGTTTGCATAAAGACGCATTACTAAGAATTTTTAGTTGATGTTGTCGAGATGGCAATTAAAGCACATGCAATGTGAGGAGAAGCTCATACCAGTGGGTTTCAGATTTTGTTTTTTTGCCTAAATTTGACATACTCAAATTTAAATGTTTGCCCTATACACATACAATGGAGGAAATACATATTTAATTTTAAAGAAAACCCTTTGAACTTCAAAATATTATTATTATTATTATTATTATTATTATTATTAATGTCTGTTATTCAGGTTCTATAAGGTCCAGCTCCTTTATTTGATGCCACGAAGAAGAAAAAAATCAAATAATCTTCTAAACAGGAGATATTGCATTATTGAAGCCAGTAAACTATCACTTTTTGCATCTATAAGTCTAATTTTGAGTTTCCTTTGCAAAAACAGGCTTTATAAATCATAATTACCTCAGAATGTACTATAAGCACTTTTTTAGATTTTAGATTGAATTATGTTACCTTTTAGTAGTAATATACAAAATGGCATAAACGAGTTGGACCAAATTTCACATTCTGTGTTTTCTACAATCAGTTTAATTCTTTCAGGAGACACAAGACTGTATAAATAATAAAATATATCTGATCTATCACAATCTAAAATAGAATCCACATCCTTCAGCTTTAAATCATTCCATTTATGTGTATTCTGTATTATTCTACTCTTCGGAGCATCTTTTGACACGTGATTGTCACACAATCAAATAATACATAGTCAAATTTCTGAGAATGAGAGCTTTCTTGTGATATATGACTTGACTGTTTTGTGAAATATATAAAATACACATTCTTAGGAAACTTTATTCACAGTCATTAGGTGGATATTCGTGTGTGGGATGATTACATTTCTAAGCATAATTATCCACCTTATGTATCATAAAAAAAACATAAAAATATTCTCTAAGCTTTCAAATTAACCCATATATGATCTGAAACCATATAAAGAAGGCTATGCAAATGAAGCATAAACATCTTTAACAATATTTTGGACCTGAATCCAGGTTTACAGATCTAATAAAGATTATTAATAAAGTGTAATCAAAATAAAATAAAAAAAATTAAAATGTATTCAAGTTTTTCTCAGTTGCTTAGACAGTAAAATACATCATTCAAGCCAAATGTCACAAACACAAAACACATTTTCTAAAATATTTCTCAGAACTATTAAAGCTATTCTTGTTTCACAACTCTATTCAGCATTTGACACCATGTCTTCCTGTTCAGCAGTGTTCACAAACCATTAATGCCACCAAAGCCTGTAGTTCTCACCATGTGTACGCTAACATGCAGCATTTTCACACTGCAGTCAGAACCACAGGATGAGTAAAAAAAGAATCACATGTGCATTCATTGGCTATGAATACAACAACAAACAAACAAAAACAAGAAACAACTCAAGAATTGTTTAAAATTGCATAGTCTTCTTTTTGACGGCATACTAACTGTATAAAATTTATGTCGATTACAGTAGCATTTTGTTCCAAAGAGCAAAACAATGAATACTTGACATTGTTAATGGAGATGATGATTTTGCAATTGTACCTTCTTGATCAATTCTTAATTTGCTTTAAACTGATGTTACCTGATTAGTAATAATGCTTTTGCTTAAGTACAAATATGTAAACCAATTATTAATGCTGTATGGAAAATGTAATGTGTGACTTCACTAACATTAATAAAACCGCTGACTGATTTAAAATAGAAACATGCATGTATTAGAAATAGTTTTTATGATAAATGGAAAATGTAGTAGTTAAGGTGTATGTTACAGACGGTTAAGAGACGAAGAAGAGGAAAAAAGGCTCAAAGATACTGAAAAAAATGAAAGCGCAGTAAACAACTGAAAGCCTTGGCGAAGGACTTGGCAGCAGTCCAGGTGATGACATCAGAAGAACCAGCGTTCGGCGTCTACGTATAAAAGACTGAGAGAGAGACTCGACGGACGGATTATTGTACTTTTATATAACTTTTTTTTAACTTTTAAACTAATATTATATTATTGACAAATTATTGTCTACCATAGTAGTAATTTAAGAGCCGTAAACAAGAACTGACCACAGGGAAGTCTTCTGAGTAAATTGTAAGTACTTTCAGAATGCTTATAGTTTAGTCCAGATTAGACTTTCCTTACCTACCTGAGAATAATAAATAAAAAGGTAAAAGGTGTATGGATAAGGAGACACCATAAAACAACATGTAAAACCTGATTTGCTGAAGAAAGTGGTCAAAGTTCATTTGCAAAACTGCAAAAATGTTTTACTTAGGCCTGTCTTGATAATAAAATAACCATCTAATTGTGATTATTTGATCTAATCGTGGTTGTTTCAGACAACCGTGATTATTGTGCTTTTTATATGACACAAGAAGAGAACCAGTTTGGTTTTTATGCACTATATAGCTTATTTCATCTGAAGTCTTTCAATACCTTAATGTGAGGGACAGAATTGTATTTACATTGTTAAATTTAAGTTTACAGAAATTGATCTCCTTTCTGCTGCAGCCGTCAGTCATTCTCCGCTCAGCATTCAAACAGCATGTCACATTCACATTATGACAGTCACTAGTGTAAAACGCTCTCTCCAAGATGATATATTCCTATTATAATACTTGATGTGTAGATAAAGTCTGGGGATTTGCATAAAATTACTGGAGTTTATTGATTGCTCTCTCAAGAACATCATTCTGCACCCTAGATGTGCAGAAGCACTTTGACTCCATGTTGCTTCAAGTGCACCATTCTGCACCCTGGATGTGCATAAGAGCTTTGTGCCACTCTGTTTAAAGCTTTTCATATTATTAAAATTTTGCGCACACGAAGATTATTAGAAGTTTTTATTTTTCTCATGATTTCTATTTTATTTTCATAAACGTATTTTGTAAGAATACAAATATTTAACGGAATAATCATATTTAAATTGTATAATGTGCACCAAATATTTTCTTCAAGATATTATTTTTGCTTCTAAAATTATACAGTCAGCTATACAAACCCGATTCCAAAAAAGTTGGGACACTGTACAAAAAAAACAAAAACAGAATGCAATGATGTGGAAGTTTCAAATTTCTATATTTAAATCTAGGGGTGCTCCGATCACGATCGGCCGATCGTTAATGCGCATCTCTTCAGTAAAGCGGTTCTCTAATCAGCGGTTAATTCCATCAGGTGCATGATTTCACATAGAGCAGCTGTTACTACACAGAGCCGTTGTTAACTGAGAAGATGCGCCAAAAAACGCTGAAAATGAAGTGGATTTGCGCATCTTCTCGGTTAACAACGGCTCTGTGTAGTAACAGCTGCTCTATGTGAAATAAGGCACCTGATGGAATTAACCGCTGATTAGAGAACCGGCTTTAATAATAATAATAATAATAATACATTATATTTATAATGCACTTTTCATCAGAGATCTCAAAGTGCTACAGGGTTAAAACAAAAACAAAAAGATAAGCAGTTTTTTAATAATAATAATCTAAAAGGGACCAAAAGCTTTGCTAAAAAGAAATGTCTTGAGGCCTTTTTTAAAACAATCAGTAGATTGTGGAGCCCTCAAGGAGTCAGGGAGGCCATTCCACAGATGCGGGGCAGCAGTACAAAAGGCCCTGTCTCCCATTGTCCTCAGTCTGGTTCTGGGTATGTGGAGGAGGTTTGAGTGAGTGGAACGGAGGGAACGGGTTGTGGTTTGTGGGTTGATAAGTTCTTTTAGGTAGGAGGGGGCATGTCCATGGATGCATTGATGTGTGAGGAGTGAAACCTTGTACTCAATCCTGGTGGAGATGGGAAGCCAGTGGAGTGAGTGAAGAATGGGGGTAATGTGCTCATATTTCCGCACTCTCATCAGGATCCTAGCTGCAGAGTTTTGGATGTATTGAAGCCTCTGCAGACTCTTTCCAGGAATACCGATGAGAAGTGCATTGCAGTAGTCCAGTCTGGAGGAGACAAAGGCATGAACCAGTTTTTCGGCATCTGAAAAGGTGAGAATGGGCCGGAGTTTGGAGATGTTACGGAGGTGGTAGAAAGAGGTCTTGCATAAGTGATTTATATGAGCTTCAAAAGTGAGTTGGGAGTCAATTTTTACACCAAGATTAGTTACTGTTGATGAGAGGGGAATGTTGGTGATGATTTGGCCAAGGGGGGTGAGGTATAGAATGAAGAGGATGGGGCCAAGGACTGACCCCTGGGGGACACCGCAAGTAACTGTGTGTGGATATGATTTGGAGTGGCCCAGGGAGATGTATTCTGTCCGGTTTGTGAGGTATGATCTGAACCAACTGAGGGCAGTATCATTTAGTCCAGTAGTGAGGTGGAGCCGGTTTAAAAGAATACCATGGTCGACAGTATCAAATGCAGCAGAAAGGTCCAGGAGGATGAGGAGGGAAGGGGAGCCAGCATCAGATGATATGAGGAGGTCGTTTGTGACTCTAACGAGGGCAGTCTCTGTGCTGTGAGCAGAGCGGAAACCTGACTGGAATTTTTCAAAGAGGTTATTATATTTGAGGTGGTCCTGAAGGTGGCTGGCAACTGCTTTCTCAAGTACTTTTGATATGAAGGGGAGATTTGAGATGGGCCTATAGTTGGATAGCACTTCCGAATCAAGAGTGGGTTTTTTGAGCAGTGGTGTGATAATGGCATTTTTTAAGACAGGGGGAACGTGACCAGTTTTGAGGGAATGATTTATAACAGCAGTGATCAGGGGACTTAGGACGGTGATATGAGTTTTTACCAGGGAGGTTGGGAGAGGGTCCAGGGGACAGGTGGAGGATTTCATCTTCCTGATGATGTTCTGCACCTCTTCTGATGAAACCTCAGGAAAGCAGTTTAGGGGTTGGGAGATGGTATATGTTGGGGGAACAGTTTGGGTGGGAGGACCAGAAAGGGCAGAGCGAATATGTGCAGTTTTTGACGTGAAGAAATCCATGAATTTATTGCACTGCTCTTCTGTAGCGGCAGTAAGTGGGGTCGATTGTGGTTTGAGAAGGTGGTTTATAGTGGAAAAGAGCTGCTTGGAATTTCCTGGACTGTTTCTGATGGCATCGGAGTAAAACTGTGACCTTGCCTCTTTAAGGCACTGTGCATATTTTTGTTGTTGCTTCCGGTAGATTTGTTTATGTACAGTGAGGCCAGAGGCTCTGAAACGCCGCTCAAGGACCCGCCCTGCTGCCTTCATCTTACGAAGCCCATCTGTAAACCAGGGTGCTGAGTTGGTGAAGGTGACTGTTCTTGTTTTAACAGGTGCATGGAGGTCAAGGAGGCTGCTCAGATGGCTGTTGTAGTAGTCCACTGCTTCGTCAGCTGATAAAAAGTGTGTGGAAAGATGCTGAAAGTCTGCTGCCAAGAGTTCTGGGTTTATGTTTTTTAGGTTTCTGAAACAGATGTTCCGCTTAGGCTTGGAGAGGCTGGATGGGGATGGCAAATCCATAGAGATTACCTTATGATCGGACACACCTAGGTCATACACCTGCAGGTTGGTGAGAGGGGCAGAGTTAGTAATGACCAGGTCCAGGGTATGCCCCCTGGTGTGTGTGGGAACACCAACAAGTTGTTTTAAGTTAAAGCAGTCCAGTAGTTGAAGAAATTCAGCTGAAAAACGGCAGGAGGGGGTGTCTACATGGATGTTCATATCACCTAAAATTATAACATCGGCGGAGGATGTGCAGAAAGTTGTGAGGAGATTTGACATCTCAGTGATAAATGATGGGTTTGATTTTGGTGGTCGGTAGATGAGAAGGAACAACACAGGGGAAGGGTACTTACATTTAAATGCAAGGCATTCAAATGAAGATAGTTCAGGTAATGGTTGCAGAGATAAATCCAGATCGCTGCGATGGATGACTGACAGGCCGCCACCACGCCCCGTGCTGCGAGCTTTCTGGAGGTAGCTATATCCTTGGGGACAGCTCTCGTTTAAAGAAAAAAAGGTATTTGGTTGGTGCCAGGTCTCTGTAATGCACATATAATCCAGAGATTTTTCCAGGATATGGTCATGAATGAGGCAGGATTTGTTTGTAATAGACTGTGCATTTAAGAGTTTGATTTTGCTACTTGATGAAGCAACAAATCTTTGCACTGGCCGTAGCAGACTGGAGTCCACTCCACGTTTTGCATTCAGCTTCAGTGTATGTGGTACTACAGTTCGTGTTGCCGACAGTTCGTGAGAGCCGGGATGGTAGGACTTGTCTGTGAGCAGACAAACTTTCTGCGGGAACTTCTATGGAGATAGCGTGGACGGCGGAGAATTCCTAGTTGTTTAAGCACTGCAATGCACGGTGGAGTGAGGAAACTGTTGAGATTCATCAGCTGGTTGACGGAGTAACTCAACATAGTGGAGGTGGCGGCGCGGAAAAACGGCCGTTTTTAGCCGCGTAGCAGCTGCGATGCACGAGCAGCGACAACCAATTCCAGGGAATCTCCGAGCAGGTGTTTTGCTAGCGGCAACAGGTAGGCCACCGCTAGACCCAAAAGCTACCTGATAACGTTAGCTATCCAGTAAGGTCCACAGTTCGGTGGTGCGGGAGGTAAACAGGTTTTTTTTTTTTTTTTTTTTTTTGTAAAAGGTCCACTGGTCGGTGGCGAGGGTAGAGGATAGTAAAAGATAAAAAGGTAAAAGATAAAAAGGTTTAAAACTTGCCGTTATTTTGGCACGACTGGAGAAGCGATCGGCCGATCGTGATCGGAGCACCCCTATTTAATTCAGAATACAACTTATATGACATATCAAATGTTTAAATTGAGAAAATGTATCATTTTAAGGGAAAAATAAGTTGATTTTAAATTTCATGGCATCAACACATCTCAAAAAAGTTGGGACAAGGCCATGTTTACCACTGTGTGGCATCCCCTCTTCTTTTTATAACAGTCTGGAAATGTCTGGGGACTTGAGACAAGTTGCTCAAGTTTAGGAATAGGAATGTTGTTCCATTCTTGTCCAATACAGCCTTCTAGTTGCTCAACTGTCTTAGGACTTCTTTGTCGCATCTTCCTCTTTATGATGCACCAAATGTTTTCCAGATGTCTAAGCTGCCCATGCAACACGCACTCATGCAACCCCATTCCATCAGAGATGCAGGTCTAAACGGAGTGCTGATAACAACTTGGGTTGTCCTTATCATCTTTAGTCCGGATGACATGGCGTCCCAGTTTTCCAAAAAGAACTTCAAATTTTGGTTTGTCTGAGCACAGAACAGTTTTCCACTTTGCCACATTTTAAATCATGTTTAAAATCAAAAAGTCATGTTTAGATATGGCTTCTTTTTTGACGGCAACGGCAAATGGCACGGTGGATTGTGTTCATCGATAATGTTTTCTGGAAGTATTCCTGAGCCCATGTTGTGATATCCATTATAGTAGCATTGCTGTATGTGATACAGTGCCATCTAAGAGCCCGAAGATCACGGGCATCCAGTATGGTTTTACGGCCTTGACCCTTACGCACAACGATTGTTCCAGATTCTCTGAATATTTGGATGATATTATGCATTGTAGATGATTATTATCTCTAAGCATTTTTTCTCTGAGAAACTCCTTTCTGATATTGCCCCACTATTTTTCGCTGCAGCATTGGGGGAATTGGTGATCCTTTGCCCATCTTGACTTCTGAGAGACACTGCCACTCTGAGAGGCTCCTTTTATACCTGAATGTAGTGTGACGTAAAGAGTTTCTTGCGCTCAAGTGGGCCATAGCTGAAAAATTTTGAGAATACCTGTTGGGAAACCGGTGTGTAGTGTTCACCGACAACGACCCCCTCAGTCACCTTACTTCTGCTAAGTTGGGGGCAGCTGAACAGCGTTGGGCCGCTCAGTTGGCCTCGTTTGACGTACTACATGAGTGACAGCGGGGAAGCACCCCAATCTTTATCGGCTCCCTAGGGCGGTGGTGGCGGACGCTGGGGCCCCTGGGGTTCTTGGAATTACAACCAGTGTTTCCGCCTGGTTTAGACCGTGGGATTAAATGTTTTTCCTCACAGTCGGGTCGACGATGCAAAAGGTGGGGGAAGAATGTAGTGTGTGGGTGACGTAAAGATCACTCATTGGTTATGTTAAATTAGGAAGTGCGTATTTAAATGGGTTGCGCCAGTTGGGTGATGCGATCGGTTGTAATACCTGCCCTATTGGTTTGTTATTTCCGGCTCGACGTGCTGCAGGAGAAAAGGTATATGTAAGTGTTTGCGTTTGATCTGTTTGCTGGGGATATGACTATAAATATTATTTGTTGGCGCTGGTATAGGCTGGTAGCATGCGAATGAGTTGGACCACTTTGATGTGCCGCTAGTTTGGGGTTGGCCGGTTGATTAATCAGGTGAGTGGCTGAGTGGTGAGTGTATCTTTGCAGGGTTCTGTGGTGATGCCGGTAGTGGCGGCTGTACACCAGCTGCAGTTCATCTACAAAAGGGAAATCGTCGTCTGTGGCTGGGCATTACATCTGGTGGTAGCGCGAACAGCCTGGTCGGCGCTGTTGTCTCACCCGGAAGTGTTTCTTTTTTTTCCTTTTTGTTTCCAGTCAACCTGGTTGGGGTTTGTTTGCCTAAAAATGCAATGGTGAATTTAATTGTCTTGTTCCTTATTTTGGTTTTCTGTTCTGTTATTTGTGTTATTTTCATTTATCCATTTTATTGAATAGTTTGATTTATTTTGATTATTATATTTATTATATTATTATATGCTGGGTTTGGGTTGTGGAAGTCCAGCTGATTATTCCATCTTGATTTAATTAATTCTTGTTTTGTATTATGTTGATCGTGACATTGGTTATTGTATTGTTTGCTTACTTTTGTATTTCTATGCAGGAGCCGAGGGTCACTGAGGCGGGTGCTCTAGGGCTGTGGTAGTTGGGTCTACCGTTCACTTAAGAGTGGTGTATTTCACCGGTGTGGTGTGAATATTGAGTGGAGTTTATTTTTGTTTTTCTTTGGAGGTCACTTCCAGCCAGAGGTGCCCGAAGTAGATGTCTTTCAGCCCTGTATGGTTGTGTTGATGAATGTGTTATTTTTAATTTTTTTTGTGACTTACCATTGCTGTCTCTTGACCTTTTTTGTGTTTTCTTTTTTTCCAGTTCTTGTGGGTTCCGTTACAATTGAGTATTCTGTATACTGCTCCTCTGATAGGGTGATTTTTATAATGTACTTGCAGTAGGTTGAGGAAAGTGTTTTTTTTTTAGCACCCATGACTATAGTCATTTGCTGTCTAGTTATTTGCTGATAACGAACCTGTGTGCTTTGAGTACCTAAAAGCTGGTGGCTGGTAATATATTTTTAGGGTGTAAAGTCCCTAGATGGCGTAGTCGACAACCAAAATTATATCAATAGCCTAATTATTTCTGTAGTTTAGGCCGATTCCTGTCTTGCTGGTACGCGTTCGGTCACACAATCATTTTGTCAATTGACCTAATAAGTTGCAAATTGGTCCTCCAACTGTTACTTATATCAAAATTTTACTTTTCTGGCCTCTTATTGCTACCTGTCCCAACTTTTTTGGAATGTGTAGCTCTCATGAAATCCAAAATGAGCCAATATTTTGCATGACATTTCAGAATGTCTCACTTTCAACATTTGATATACTATCACTAATATTTATATATTCTATTGTGAATAAAATATAAGTTTATGAGATTTGCAAATTGTTACATTCTTTTTTACTCACAATTTGTAAAGTGTCCCAACTTTTTTGGAATTGGTTTTGTATATTGTCAATTTAGTTTTTCTCCGAAAAGAGGAAGTGACTATTTAGCGGATTAACAATATTTAATTAATGTTTCCAGCATGATTAGCAAGTGACTAGCATGTAACTATTATGTTGCTAACATGATTAACAAGTTATTATCATGTTGCTAGCATGTTTCTAGCCTGATTAGCTAGTTACTAGAATGTTGTAGGCATGTTTCTATGCTAATCCAGCTAAAAACAGTTGATACAATAAAAAAAAAACAGCTAAAACCAGCCAAGACCACTATTACAGTCGCCAAAACCACTTTAAAACCATGTTAAAGGCATGTTTCTAGCCTGATTGGCAAATGACTAGCATTCTGTTAACATGTTTCTATGCTAATCCAGCTAAAACCAGTTTATTTAGAAAAAAAGAAAACTAAAAACAAGCTAAGACCAGCATAACAATGGCCAAAACCACTTTAAAACCATGTTAAAAGCAGGTTTCTACCCTGATTAAAAAAATTACTAGCATGTTGTTAGCATTTTTCTATGCTAATCCAGCTAAAACTAGCTAAAACCAATGAATTAATTAACAAACAGTTGCCAAAACCACTTTAAAACCATGTTATGTAGTTGAGCACTCAGAGAGTTCAGCTGAGACGTGACGAGCTCTGGAAGTTCCGCAGAGGCTTTGGTAGTTCAGCAGAGACGTGGATAAGCTCTGGTAGTTCAGCAGCGACGTGGAGAGGCTCTGGTAGTTCAGCAGAGACGTGGAGAGACTCTGGTAGTTCAGCAGAGACGTGGAGAGGCTCTGGTAGTTCAGCAGAGACGTGGAGACGTGGAGATGCTCTGGTAGTTCAGCAGAGACGTGGAGAGACTCTGGTAGTTCAGCAGAGACGTGGAGAGGCTCTGGTAGTTCAGCAGAGACGTGGAGACGTGGAGATGCTCTGGTAGTTCAGCAGAGACGTGGAGAGACTCTGGTAGATCCGTGGTGATTTGACTGGATTCAGGAAGATCAACTGTGATTTGAATGTGCTCATGAAGATCATTGGTGACTTGACTCTGCTCATGAAGATAATTGGTGACCTGACTTTGCTCATGAAGATCATTGGTGACTTGATTTTGCTCATGAAGATCATTGATGACTTGACTTTCTCATGAAGATCAATGGTGACGTGCATCTGCTCATGAAGATCAATGGTGACTTGCCTTTGCCCATGAAGAACATTGGTGACTTGACTTTGCCCATGAAGAACACTGGTGACTTGACTTGACTCCTGAGGTTTAACTGTGGTAGTGCTTAACTCATGAGGTCGGTTAATTTAATGAATCTTCTCCTCCGCTCCTCCATGCTGGCTTGGGAACGGAGACAAAATCCCACACCACTGGATCTGATCAGATGGAGTTTTTCTGTAACGATCGGGACACAGGAGACGAGAGATCCAAGAGCAGTGTGTGTTTATTGGGTAATCCAAAAATCTGAATCAAAACAAGCAGGGGTCATAACCAAAAATCAGTCCAAAAACAAACAAACAGGAAACAAGAAACTCGAAACTAGAGGGAACACCGGGAAACCAGATGATGGAAAATAAGGACTCCATGACACAGACAGAAAACAGACCAGTATAAATAGACAGGATAATGAAGATGAAAGTGAAGACACCTGAGTGCAATTAATGAATTACCGTGAAGAAGGTACAAGGCTTTGTGGGAAATGTAGTGCCTGCAGTGATGTGCCTATGGGGAAGTGAGACCACTAGTGGACACCCAGGGAACCACAGACCAGACACCGTGACACACATGCAATCAAACCTCTTCAAAAGATTCAGAATGCAGCAGCATAAAACTAATGAGGCAGCTTTGAATTAATGGTTAGAGACTTGGAATAGCTATCCGAAGGTTGTCGTTTTGAGTCTCGGTGCTGGCAGGAGTTTTAGGTGGCTGGTAGTGAATCAACAGCACTCTGTTCCCTCAATACCCATGGCTGAAGTGCTCCTTGAGCAAGGCACTGAACCCCCAGTTTCTCCCCAGGTGTTGGATATATAGCTGCCCACTGCTCCGGGTGTGTGTTCACTTCTCAATACTGTGTGTGTGCACTTGGATGGGTTAAATCAAAATCCGACTATGGGTTACCATACATGGCACATGTCACGACTTTCACTAATAAATAAAAACCAGCAAATAGCCACCAGCACCAGGGCAGCAAATGTCCAAACGCTTCCTGAGGTTGTGACGAATGGGACCTGTCCTGGTCGGTGGAGTGACCCATCTGGTGATTTGGACTGTGATCGTGGGCAGTTCTGTCTGGGCTGATAATTGTTTTGAAGTTGGTGGTAAATTGTGTGTGATTCCGGTTGGCCAGTGGTTTGACTTTGGGATTTGGCAATAACTGGAGCAGTGGTTGGCAGCTCAGAGTTGGCTGTGGGTTGGGATGTGTCGGTTTTCCATGTGGTTGGTTCTGTGTTGTTTTGAGAAGGAAGATATGGATTGGCTATTGGAGTCCAGATAAAATACTCTGTAAATAATGGTAAATAATGGTGAGGAAGCAAGTGCAAGTAAATGAAATAGGATTTATTAACAATGAACAGAGAATAATGGCAGGAACAACAAGTATGTAGAGATGTCTGATGGTGATCCAGGAAGTGGCGATGAGTAGAGACATAAGGAGAGCATGACACAGGAACTGAGATGATCGGTCCATGGTGGTGTGGAGTGTATGGGGTTTCAGAGGTGCGAAGATCCAACGACGAGAAACAGAGAAGAAACAGGAACGAGAAACCAGGCATATGATCGGGAAACTACAAACAACGCACTGACAAACACAAGACGAAAGACAGGGCAATAAGTAGGGATCGGGTAATGAGTGGCAGCTGTGGCTGATGAACAATTAAATGAGACACCCACATGAAACGATCGGTGCTGACAAGAGACACACAAAACTCCACCCACATAGTGCAAAGCAGAGACTAATCTTGGACACATGGAAGGTGGGATAAATCCTCCTGTACACTGGAGGTAGACTAATGATCTTGGTGACATGAAGCGGGCCAATAAATTTGGGAGTTAACTTATTAGAAATGGAATGGAGCAGAATGGTGTTGGTAGAAAGCCACACTTTTTGACCCACGTCGTATACGGGGGAGGCTTTGACCGGTGGCGATCGGCCTTAGCCTTGGTGCGCACCCTCACCCGAGTCTCGCTGGCTCTGGTCCATGTGCGATGGCAACTCTGGACAAAAGCGTGAGCGGAGGGCACCACAACTTCAGATTCCAGACTAGGAAAAACTGGTGGCTGGTAACCTATGCTGCACTCAAATGGGGAGAGGCCCGTGGATGACACTGGTAGCGAGTTATGAGGGTACTCAACCATTGATAGTTGTTGGTTCCGGGATGAAGGATTTCTTTTGACCAAACATCGCAACGTTCTCTCCAAATCTTGGTTGGCCCACTCGGACTGACTGTTGCTCTGGGGATGATAACCCGAAGACAGACTAACCGTAGCTCACAATAATTTTCAAAATTCCATCCAAAATTTTGACACAAATTGGGATCCCCTATCAGAAACCACGTCCATCGGGAGGCCATGTAACCAAAAGAAGTGATCAATTACAGTAACCGTTGTCTCCTTGGCTGAGGGTAATTTGGGCAAGGGGATGAAATGTGCCACCTTCGAGAATCGGTCCACTACGGTCAAAATGACCATCATGCCATTAGAGGGCGGGAGGTCGGTAACAAAATCTAGTGTGAATGTGGGACCAGGGTCTCGAAGGGACAGACAGCGGTTGAAGTAACCCATCTAGAGGTCAGTTAGACATCTTACCACTGGCGCAAACTGAGCAGGCCAAAACGAAATTGTGAATGTCGCGAGCCATAAGTGGCCACCAGAATCATTGCTTTACTTAGCACTTAGTACAGCTTATTCCTGGATGACAGTTGGATTGGAGCAGTGACCCCACTGTATAATGTCAGACCATAACTCCTCCGGAATGAACAATCGATTCGGGTGGGCACCCTGGGTAGAGGCGTTTTACCCCTTCTAAGGCCTTCGACACCTTCGACTCGACCTCCCATATGAGTGATGAGATAACTACTTTCTCAGGTAAAATAAACTCGAGAGTCACCGGGCGTTCGGATGGATTAAAAATAAGTGACAAAGAATTGGTTTTTGATGTTCTTGGAATCCGGGCGGTAAGACAGAGAAAAGTCAAAACAACCAAAAAAAGTTGTTTGGAGTTGAGTCTTTTTGCAGTTCTAATATATATGCTGGGAAAGCACTGCACCTACTCCCACCTCTGACGTGTCGACCTCCACCACAAACTGACGTGTGGGATCAGAGGCGACTAAGATGGGAGCCGAAACGAAGCGGCTCTTGAGGTTGGTAAATACAGCCTCGGCTGAGACCACCTGAACGGAGTTCTGGGGGAGGTCAAGGCGGTCAGAGGTGAGATTAGTTGGCTGAAATTGCGAATAAAATGCAGATAAAAATTGGCGATCCCAGAAACCGCTGTAGGGCCTTACGGGTATGTGGACTTGGCCAATCTATCACAGCCTTCACCTTGTCACGATCCATACGCATTCCCTCAGATGAGACGCTATAACCTAGGAAGGAATCAGGCTATGCATGAAATACGCATTTCTCCACCTTGACAAAAAGCCCATTCTCTAGTAATCTCTGGAGCATTCGTCTAATGTGTTGCACGTGTTCCTCGAGAGACGAAGAAAAAATCAATATGTCATCCAGGTAAACATATATGAACTGATCTACCATGTCTCTCAACACGTCATTAACTAGTGCTTGAAAAACCGCTGGCGAGAAGGAAAGCCTGAATGGCATAACCAAGTATTCAAAGTGCCCTCTAGGGGTGTTAAAGGCAGTTTTCCACTCATCCCCCTTCTGATACGGAGCAAATGATAAGTGTTACGTAAATCCAATTTTGTGAAGATGGATGCTCCCTGTAACCTCTCAAAGGCTGAAGACATCTACGGCAAAGGATAGGTATTCTTCACTGTCATGTTGTTCAGCTCTCAGTTATCAATACAAGGTCACAGAGAACTATCCTTCTTACCAACAAAAAAGAACGCCGCCTCCACTGGAGAAAAGGAAGGGTGGATGAACCCTGATGCTAGAGAATCAGAAATAAATTTCTCCATGGCCTCCCTCTCAGGAATTGAAGGAGAGTAGAGCTTGCCTTTAGGCTGGGACTTACCTGGGACTAACTCTATGGCACAGTCATAGGAATGATACGGAGGAAGAGAAGCAGTGAAAACCATTGCCTCCTCCTTAAAAACAGAACCAGACACAGAAGAATAATCAGACACCAGACAAGACTGATGACAACACTGGCTCCATGAGGTGATGGTGTCGGAACCCCAATCCACTCGTGAATTGTGTTTGACTAGCCAGGGGTGACCTAAGACAATGGGTGACACAGGGGAGTCCATGAGGAGGAAGGGGATGGTCTCAGTGTGGTTTCCAGAGGTGAAGAGAGTTATAGGTCCAGTGGTGCGGGTGATGTTGGGAAGTTCCTACCCATTTAGTGCACTGACGGAGATCTGGTGTAAGAGAGGAGTGATGGGGAGTATCAAGTGTTGTACGAGAGTAGTGTCCATGAAGTTACCCTCCACTCCGGAGTCCAGAAGGACATGGCAGGTGTGCGTGTTGTTGGCCCATCTCAGTTTCACCAGAGTGGATGATGTTGAGGACTTCCCGGCGGAGATGCAACCGGATAGTAGTCTCAAGTTTACTACCTGGCTGGCTCTTTTACCGGGCAGGTGAGTAGAAAATGTCCAGAGCCACTGCAATACAAGCAAAGTCCTCTGGAACTCCACCTCTCTCTCTCCTCCTGGATCAGTCAAACTCTACCCACCTGCATGGGCTCATGATCGAGGACGGAACTGACCGTGTTCTCTCTGCTCGGGTTGCCACTCTTAGGTTTGCCGGGGAGACGTGTAGGACAGGCGTGCGCCCCCAGTCGATTGATGTGAGTATCCATGTGGAGCACCAAGTCGATAAGCCCATTGAGGCTGGATGGCAACTCAAGCAGGTAGATCTCTTTCTGAACACGGTCTGCCAACTAATGTTGTTTTCATCAACAATAACGATAACAAAATGATTTCGTTGACGCACCTTTTTTTATGACGATAACGTGACGATGACTAGCTAAAAATGGCTCTAATGTGACTAAAACATGACGAGACATTTTCAAGTTTTCGTTGACGAGACGAGACGAAACGAAACGAAACGAAAATGATTAGAAGTCTGACGTTCACAATGCATATCATTTCTGCCTATTTTGGAGAAGCACTCGGCTGCAGCCTGCAGAACGAGGCGGGGCTGCACCTGGGACGGGGGTGGAACCTACTTTTAAATGCGCACTTGAGCAGCACAGCGCACTGTGACTCCATGTTGCTTTGAGCACATCATTCTGCACCTGCGATGTGCATACACGCTTTGTGCGCTCTGTTTTGAAGCGTTTCATATTATCATGGTTTTGCGCACTTAAAGATTATTAAAAGCCTATATTTTTATACCTAACCTACACAATACATTTGAAATGAGCATAATTTAATTGTATATTATTTGTGTGTAGTGTAGTCTATATAAATACATACACTTCTTAGCTCTTGACATTCATATATAAATATAAAATTGTGATATTTGCTGCGGGGTGAGGGCTTTGATAACTCTCTCTTTTTTGACCATACATGTGTTTGCATCCCTGAATGTTTGTGTCACTTTTGTTAGACAGGGTTGTATGATGTTTGTGTTTACAAATAATATGCATCTTGTTGTTGCACTGGCAGACAAGTTGAAGCACAAGTTGTAGAGCATAAGTATGCTTTCCTCAATAGCTTATATTTTGGGCACGTTGTTCATTGCACTTTAGAAATTTCGCAAATAAAGCCACAATTGCCAAAGTAAGAATGTTTTTATTCCTGGCTTTTTTGGAGTAAAACAGTGATTCCACTGTTACCACTTTATCTGTGTGTAATGTTGTAGTAGCTCAAAGTATTTTGCTGTTTAAACCATTCCTTTGTTACTGTGATTACTGGTGAAAATAGGCAATGTGCTGAAATTTTAGAAGAGCATCAATTCATGGAAAAAATATAGCTTGAAATATGTGGATAAAAGGTTTCAGCTTGGCAGCACTGCATCTCCATCAATGAGAAAGTCTAGTTTATTATGCAAAGCTTTTAAGGTTAACTGTTGTTTTATGAATTGCAACACTCGTTACAACCTGTCAAACCTAAGTCCATTTCCAATACTTTTTAACCTAAATTAATTTGTTAAAGACTACTTTTTTGTTTTTTACTAAAATTGATTAAAACTTGACTAAAACCTTTTTGTGTTTTCGTCGACTAAAACTTGACTAAAACTATGAAGTTTATAAGTGACTAAAATGTGACTAAAACTAAAAAGCATTTTCGTCCAAAAGACTAAGACTAAGACTAAAACTAAAAGAGCTGCCAAAACCAACACTGCTGCCAACCCATGCAGGAACATATCCCACTGCGCCTCCTAATTCCACTTGCACTTGTCCGCCAAGGTGCGAAACTTGATAGAGTAATCTGCCACGGAGTAATTCCCCTGTTTTAGAACTGCGAATCTTCTGGCAGCCTCCTTGCCGGCCACGGTTCGGTCGAAGACCCTCTTCATTTCGGCCGTGAGGGTGTGTAATGAGGCGCAGCATGGGTCTGGGTTCTCCCACACCGCCGTTCCCCACAAGGCTGCCCTCCCGGAAAGCCGAGTGAGCACAAATGCCACCTTGGACTCTTTTGTCTCGAAGGTGCGAGGCTGCAAGGAGAAATGCATGGAACATCTGATAAGGAATGCTCTACAGAAGTTAGGCTCAATGGAATAATTCTCAGGAACAGGTAGGCGGGGTTCCGGCTTGACTCGGGGACAGCCCGGGGAACAGAAGGTGTGGGCAGTGCAGCGGAAATGGTCAGCAGTTGGATATGCTGGGTGAGCTCGGACACTTGTGTCATCAGCGCTTGGACATCACGTCTGGTGTTGAGGATGCTCTCCTGCTGTTGATCCATACGGGTGACGCTGTGGTGGATGAATTCGGATAAGGATGTGGAACTTGCTGCTTCCATGTTGTTTCTGTAATGGTAAATTATGGTGACGAAACAAGTGCGAGTAAATGAAATAAGATTTATTAACAGAGTCCAATGAACAGAGAAGGACGGCAGGAACAACAGGTATGTAGAGATGTCTGACAGTGATCCAGGAAGTGGCGATGAGTAGAGACAGCAGGAGAGCGTGACACAGTAACTGAGATGAATGGTCCGTGGTGGTGAGGAGTGGATTCAGTTCCAGATGTGCGAAAATCCAACGACGAGACAAAACAGAGAAGAAACAGGAACGAGAAACCAGGCATACGATCTGGAAACTTCAAACAACGCTCTGACAAACACAAGACAAAAGACAGGGCAATAAGTAGGGATCGGGTAATACGTGGCAGCTGTGGCTGATGAAAAATTTAAGGAGATGCCCACATGAAACGATCAATGCTGATGAGAGACACACAAAACTCCACCAACATACTGCAAAGCAGAGGCGACGGTTTACCAACCGTGACAATATATTTCAACTAAGGTCCAGGATGTGGTGGAATCGTACAGGTTGGTGTCTTTAGTGGTATTGAGCAATCAGCGTTTGAGCGCTGGAAATGGGTTTTACTGAGATTGGTGGAAGATCAGCAGTGTATCTAATATCTGGACTATCTGAAAGAACCTGAGTGGGTCTGAAATCCTGGTCTCCTCTGGGGTGGATGGGTGGAGGATAGGTCGGATCTGGTGGATAGAAGTTGTGTTTCTGGTAGTTTAGGAAGCTCTGGAGGTAACCGACAGCACAGCTGCAGACCCGGGGATTGTGGGTCAGATAAACGTAAGTCAGCTCAGGTTTGGATGAGAAGAACCAATCAGGCATCAGCGAGACACTTTTATTCTCCAGGTCGAAGGTCTTGAGGCTGCTGGAGGACACATGCACCAGGAGATGCTGAGGCAGCACGGGCAGCTTGTTCTGAGACAGGTTAATGAACTCCAGACACGTCAGGTCACTGAAGGTGCCATCATAAAGGTAACAAATCTGGTTCCTGTCAAAGTAGATCTCCATCAGACCAGGAGTGCAGCAGAACACCAGTCCTCCCAAACCAGTTAACATGTTACCAGAAAAACGCAGGAAGCTCAGCATCTCCAGCATTGGACCTGAAAGAGACAGAGTTTTTCAGAATGAAAGTTAGTTTAGTTAATTATTTAGTTATTATTAATTATGTAATAAGCCAAAGAGAGCCATCTGAGAGTCTTCTGGCTATTGGTTGCTTTTCTCATTAAGTTTCAAGACACTGATGTTTGTGTACAGATCAGCAAAACTTGCTTGTTGTATTCCTCATTTGTAATTCACTCTGGATAAAAGCACTTATTACATGAATAAATGTAAACATTTTCCAGAAGAGATCAGATGTGCTAAAACACTAGTCTCATTTAAATCTAGACTTCTTTTTAGCTGTGCATTTATTGAATGAGCACTGTGCAATGTCCAAACTGATTGCATAATAATTTCACAGTTTTTTTGTTTTTTGTTTTTTGTTTTTTGTTTCATGTAAAATCATTTTCTAACTGTTTTAAATTCATTTTAAATTAGAATTTTTTTAAAAGTTTTAAAATTGCTTGTTTTATTCTTGTTATTATTTTTCTTCATTATTATTTTACTTTCTTTTATGTAAAGCACTTTGAATAACCATTGTGTACGAAATGTGCTATATAAATAAACTTGCCTTGCCTAAATGTGCCATATATGTTAACATTGTAATTACTTTTTTAATTATACATGAGCTGACACTGTCGAGTATGTTACTCAATTTGGAAAGATTTAACAAATCTTTGACATTCCATGCATTCACTGACTGATGGATTCTCACCTTAAAATGGAAAAGTTAATTTCTGTCATCACTATGAACCAACCATTACACAAAATATGAAGAATATAAATAAGCTGTCCATGACAGGTCTAAAGACCAGAACAAAAATACACTCTACAAAAAATTGCCTAATTATTATCAGAAAATTTCAGTAAATAGAGATAACTTTTTTTAATATATGTATATTTTTAATCAATACCACACAGCCCTAATTATGATAGTAGAGCAGAAAAGACACTTTTATTTCTATGATAAACAAATACTAAGATATGCTTTCCATACTTTATGAACAAACTGTTTCATACAGTCAGTGTCTTATCGAACTCTGCAGGGCACTGAATTTGAAGTTTGGAGACCCCTGCAGTATGTTAATGTATCAAGCCTTTTTTAACCATGAGTGCACATTTTGATTTGCCACACTCCTGACTATCTTTTCCTGCACCTTATTTTGATCGACCAGCAAGTGTACCTAGCATGCATTCAAAGCATCGGAAATGAAACACTTATTAATTTATATACAATATATTCATAATTAACGCTAAGAAAAATGCATTTAAAATACAATAATACTGTTCAACCAACACAATTATATTTTATTTTAGTGATGTCAAATGATAGTAAAGGAAAAATTAGAACATGTTACGGTAGGTCACATGCTCTCAAGGCTCCATAGTGAGCTCATTTTAGAATAGAAAATACATATAAATTCAAGATATAAAAAAACTATATAATTGTACATCCAACCCCAAAACGAGGGTTATGTGTTTTTTTATAAGGGGGTTATTATGCACTTTTATGAAACCAACAACTCAGAGACCAATACATCTGAAAGTCATGCAGAACTTACAAAGTCCTATTATGTGATGCATATTTTGTGCAGCTGGCATTATTGA
The DNA here is from genome assembly GCF_023724105.1 of Carassius gibelio. Taxonomy (NCBI): domain Eukaryota; kingdom Metazoa; phylum Chordata; class Actinopteri; order Cypriniformes; family Cyprinidae; genus Carassius; species Carassius gibelio. The sequence goes on from NC_068392.1 coordinate 17,877,271, forward strand.
CCAGCATTGGAGTGTAGTATAGTAGCCTTTATGCATGTGCTTTAGGTTCATTTTTGGAGGATTTGTGGAAAATGGAGAGACAAATCTGTACTTATTTCACTAAGTTTTGATGATCAGTGACATGAGTGTAACAGAAGATCAGTTGTAGTAGAAAAACAAGTTGTTGAGGACCAAAAGTATAGAAGCAATGAGGGTGAGGGCAGTGATGAAGAATAGGCAGGGGTGGATTTATTGAATAGGGGGTCTAGGCAAAATATAGGAATGGGGCCCAAAAAGAAGAAAAAGTATACAGTACAATAATTGTACTCCTATATGAAAAGCATTTAAGCGGGCCCAAGGTGGTCACCAACCTTTGCCTAAAGGGTTAGTCCGCCCCTGAGAATAGGTTGTTGTGGAAGTGTTTTCAACAGGTATATATTTATATAATATCTTTAAAATGTGGGTCATGGCTTGATGACCGTGGGAAAATGTGGGTCCCAAGGCAAAACCAGTTGAAATCCACTGCAAACACAGCATATTTGGCACCACTTCACTATGACACTACTGCATTTTCAGAAAATAATGATATTTTGGTCTATCCATAAAGTAAAAGGGGTAATATGGCATTTCTAAAGAGAACATTATTTTGTGTATTTGGTGTAATGCAATGTGTTTATGCAGTTTTAAGGTTAAAACTCCCTTCTATGCCCTGCCTTTCTGAAATACATCGATTTCATTGTTCTGAAAGGTGAGGTGTATACTGATTGGCCAGCTATCCAGTGCATATTGATTGGCTGAATGCCTCAAGCTTATGACAGAAATGTTCACCCCTCATCATATACCATGATGCCATATCCCAGCACAGTGAGACAAAAACAATCAAATCCATTATAAACAAGGCACTTGTTACATCCAGTAAGGACCTAATGACTGTTTATAATGACTTATGTATACTGTGTTTTTTTTTTACACATTGTGTTGCATATCGCTCTGTGTAAACATAAAACCATGTCTTCATTTGTGATCAGAGAAAAGACAAACAACAAGGTCTACTCTACACTGCTCTAAACCCGCGTTTGAATAGTCAGTGGCAAATTCTTTAAATATTTAAAGTACTTACAGGCTGTGATTCAGAAGCACCAGACTTTCCTTGCTAAGTTGGAATTAATCCACTTTATAGAAACAGACACAGGCATTGAGGGCTACTCTCACAGGAAACAGTCTTCATCCTCAGTAAAATGTGCTGCACACATCTGAATATTTTGGTTTGACTGAACTGGAAAAGTGTTGTATATATAACTTAAACACTGATTTCTAGTCATATCCATTTTTGGAAGGCCAAACAAAGTAGGTTCACTTTCACAACAAAACACAGCAGGCCCTATTTTAATGATCTAAATGCAAAGTGTAAAGCGCACGGCGCACGTGCACTCAAGGTGTGTGTAAAAAACCACTTTTGCTATTTTAATGACGGAAAAACGGTTGGTGCGCTCGGGCGCATGGTCTAAACGGATTGTCCCTATTCTCTTAATGAGTAATGGGTGTTTTTTGGGCTTAACGTGCAATATACCAATCGGAGTCTCATCTTCCATTCCTTTAAGAGCCAGTTGCGCTCGTGCCAGGACAGATTTGCCAATTACACGGTGGAATTTGGCAAGCACATAAACAGTACGTGTCTCCGAGATGAAACGGAGCTGCTCGTGTGCGAGCAAATGGATAGCCTAATTTTGATACATGTGATGACTATCCATTATGACATGTACGCATTTATACATATATATATATATATATATATATATATATATATATACACACACACACATATATATATATATATATATATATATATATATATATATATATATATATATATATATATATACATACACACACACACACACACATATATATATATATATATATATATATACACACAAACATATATATATATATATATATATATATATATATATATATATATATATATATATATATATATATATATATACACACACACACACATATATATATATATATATATATATATATATATATATATATATATATATACACACAAACATATATATATATATATATATATATATATATATATATATATATATATATATACACATATAAATAAATAGCAAATAAATAATGCCAGCGGCCATGGCACTGAACGAGCATGTCACGCAGTCTGGTCTCTGTTTCCCTGGGTGTCCACTAGTGGGCTCACTTCCCCTTAGGCACCTCACCGTAGGCACTACAATTCCCACTAGCCTTGTCACAGTAATTGCACCCCTGTTAATTGCACCAGGTGTCTTCACTTATTAGTCACAAGATGGCCACCAGACCAGCGCCACGAGGCAAGATGGACGCTAGCCCATTATGTCCTTCCTGGATTTGTGTTTGTTGTTGTTTTGTTTTTGTTTTTGTTTCTTTTCTGTCTGTTTCCATCTATGGACCTGGCCCTCTGTCCCTCCTCCTGATCCTCCGCCGGTCCACCTCCCTCCTGGGTTCCTTGTCTTTGTCTTTCTCTCTGTTTCCCTCTAAGGACCTGGCCATCCGTCCCTCCCCCTGATCCTCCGCCGGTCCTTCTCCCTCCTGGGCTCCTTGTTTTTGTGTTTGCACTTCTTGTCTCTGTTTCCCCATTTCAGCTGGTCCTCACGTCTCTGTTTCCCCATTTTACCTGGCCCTCCGTCCCTCCCCCTGGTCCTCCGCTGCTCCACCTCTCTCCTGGTCTCTTTGTGTCTTTGGTTTCTTCTTGGGTTCGGGTGGAGCATCTGGTAGCTGCTCCATGGAGGAGGGTGTAATGTTACGCTGTCTGGTCTCTGTTTCCCTGGGTTTCCACTAGTGGGCTCACTTCCCCTTAGGCACCTCACCGTAGGCACTACAATTCCCACTAGCCTTGTCCCAGTACATCACAGTAATTGCACTCCTGTTAATTGCACCAGGTGGTTCTGTGTAGTACATTACAGGTCTCTTTCGGGTTCGGGATCAAATTTTTGGACCCATGAAAACCTCTAACCTAAACATTACATTTAACCTAAACTAATTTAAGCTTTGTCAGTTTAAACATTTAAGAGCCAAAGGACGCAAGCTTGCACACGCAGTGAGAAGAATTGTGCATGCACTTACCCGAAGCGTGCAAACCTGTGCCTCAGAAAGCACGCAAATATAAGCTCTCTCTGAAGTATTGTGTTTAAATGGACAAATTCAAACAAAAATTATGTCAAAAGGCCCATCTTGGTAAGTATCCTACAGCAAACATAGCCGGCTGAACATAGGCTTGCTGTATCAGTGCATTCTCTTAAAGTGTTTATATTAAACGAACAGCAACAACAAAGAAATCACTCACTGATCTTGATTAAAAAGCTTTTGTAACTTTAATAAAGAATTAATTTTAATTTATACAGTCCAACATGCAATGCTGTTTTACATTTGATTACTTTATTCAATTTCTGTACCTAAAATCTTATGCTAGACATGACTTTGCTTGTAGTTGGATAGAATATTCTTCTTCTTTTTTTTAATTAGAATGTATAGTTTTTTTCATAAACATAGCACATACCGAACTGTACCATAACTCTGAAACCTTGAAATAAAACCGAACCGTGAAACCGTTGAACCGTTCAACGTGAACCGTTGAATTAGACCAAAAAAATCTTATACATTGCAATCCTTGGCATGTTTGTGTGCTGCTGTGCATCCCTGTTAGGATAAGCAGTGTGTACGCTCTTTAAATAACAAAGAAAAAAAATTGCACCAGACTTTAGACCAAGTTTGAGCTGGTTTATGGCGCAGTCTATTTTCAGCTCCTTAAAATAGCAATGCGCCTGAATACACCTCTTTTTTAGACCAGCACGCCCATGGGCGCAAAAATGAGCGCAAATGCATTTGCTAATTAAACGATGTGGCGCTGGATGGGGAAATGCGAATGGCACCAGACTGAAACTAGCAAACAGACTTGCGCTGCACCTTGTGTCGCATTGTGCCAGGTTAGTTAAAAGGCCCAGCATCTCGTCAACATAGCGGAAGTGGCAACATCAAGAATAAAAGTTAAGCCTTAAGTTAATAAAAGTTAAGGAAGTAGTAAACCGAAAGCACTCTGCCAACGTGTCAGAATAAAAGTCACCATTTGGTGTTTGCAAAGTTTTCGTTATTTTCTGTTAAATAAATACGTCAGCAGTCCGGCCGACCCCTTTGTCCTCTTCCTTGCCGCACATGCACTTACTACACTGGTGCCGAAACCCGGGAAGGAAGAAGGACCGCCGCCGCCATTAAAGCCTGTCCTCCAAGCCGCTTGCGGATATCATCGCCTCCCTCGCGGTTCTGCACCGCGAACAACACCAGGCCCTGCTTGACCTGAGGACCGATCAGGAGAGACGCTTCCAGGCCATCGTTCAGGCCCAGCAGGAGGGCCGCGAGAGGTTCCGGAGCTGGATTGATCGGCAGGTTCGTCCTTCCTGGAGCTGTTCGAAAAGTCGGCGGAGGCCTGCAGGTGACCCCGCGAGCAGTATTCCCCTGCTCTCCGGCGAGGTGGCCGCACAACAACTTCCGGTGGCGAACCTCCTGGTCTTCGACGACCTGAAGAGGGCCATCATCCAGCAGGATTGGCCGGTCCCCAGAGCAACATCGCCAGCGCTTCCGGTCCCTGGACTTGGGCGAGGCCGGCCGACCCTTCGCGATGGCCCAACAGCTCCGAGACTCCTGCCGCAAGTGGCTACTGGCCGAGGGAAGTGACGTGGAGCATGTCGTCGACCTGGTGGTGCTGGAGCAGTTCATCGCTCGGCTTCCCAAGAAGACAGTCGAGTGGGTCCAGTGCCACTGCCCCACATCGCTGGACTCGACCATCCATCTCTCTCTCTCCTTCTCTCTCTCCCCCCTCTCTCTCTCGCCCTGTCCCTCTCCCTCTCCCTAGGTCCCGTCCACCCGGCCCTCCTCGTGTCCCGCCCCAGGGGCGGGGTGGGATCGAACATGGACACTTCGTGAGCCCAAGGGCCCCTGCCTGGCGGTGGGCGAATATCAGGTCTAGGCTGGCCTGTTCGCGTTGCGGGCACCCCGAGCATTTCGTGGACAGGTGTCCAGTGATGGAGGCGACGTCCCGGACATCCCACAGGTCACCCCCGGTCAGGCTGGCGAGTACCAAATACCTGTGAGTATCAAGGGGGGTACATATCCGGCCTTGGTGGATTCAGGATGCAACCAAACCTTAATCCATCAAAGCCTGATTCAACCGGGGGCATTGGATACAAGCTGCGTGGTTAAGGTGCGGTGCGTACGCGGGGATGTGGTGGAGTATTTGGTTGTCCCATTTATTATTCAATTCCGGAGACAAAAGCATAGTGTAAAGGTGGCGGTTAGTCCTCACCTTCGGCATCCGATAATTTTGGGAACGAATTGGCCTGCGTTTACGGTTTTATTGGGGTCGTTATGTGCGGATGCCTCTTGGGGAAATAAGGCACGGAAGGACACCGCGCGGGTACAGGTGGGAGAAACTGAGCCAGGACCGCTGGGGTCTGCTTCAGAGGAACTGAACTAAATCGGGAGACTGATTCTCTCGGAGCATGATGACTTTCCTCTGGAGCAGTCTCAGGATGAGACGTTAAAGCATGCATTTCAACAGGTCTGCTCCATCGATGGCCAGCCTTTCCAACCTCCCTCCCACTCACCTATCCGTATTTTGCCATTTTAAAAGACCGGTTGGACAAAAGTGAATACAACCCAATTGTTAATTCAGAAGAGCAGCAGGGAAATGCTTTTCCATGCGGCTCATTCTAACCCTATGGCGGGCCATTTGGGACAGGGAGCAACACTAAATCGCCTCATGACCTGTTTCTTTTGGCCGTGCATTTATGACAACGTGCGCAGGTGGTGCGCATCTTGTCCGGAATGTAAGTTGGTGAACCCACCGGCCACCCCAAAAGCGCCTTTGCGCCCTCTTCCCTTAATGCAGGTCCCCTTCGAGAGAATTGGTATGGACCTCATCGGGCCATTAGAGCCATCGGCACGAGCACATTGCTTTGCATTAGTCATAGTAGATTATGCAACACGATATCCTGAAGCGGTGGCCCTCCGCAACATTTCCGCTAAAAGTGTTGCGGATGCCCTGTTTCGTCTTATCTCCCGGGTGGGGGTTCCAAAAGAAATCCTCACCGATCAGGGCACCGCGTTTATGTCACGTACGCTATGCGAACTGTACAGATTGTTGGGCATTAAATCGATTCGAACTAGGGTCTATCACCCACAAACCGACGGCCTGGTCGAAAGATTTAATCACACACTTAAATCCATGATCCGTAAGTTCGTTCACGAAGACGCCAAAAATTGGGAAAGGTGGCTAGAGCCCTTGTTATTCGCTGTGCGAGAGGTCCCGCAAGCCTCCACGGGGTTTTCCCCCCTCGAGCTTCTCTATGGACGCCAGCCCCGGGGGGTGCTAGATGTACTGAGAGAAACTTGGGGGGAGGGACCATCTCAGGGCAAAAACGAAATTCAGTATGTGCTGGACTTGAGAACAAAACTCCACACATTGGGGCGGCTATCACTGGAGAATTTGTTACAAGCCCAGGACCGCCAGAGCCAGCTGTATAACAAGGGAACTAGGTTACGCAAATTTGCACCGGGAGAGAAAGTACTTGTATTACTCCCAACGTCGAGCTCTAAATTAATGGCTAAGTGGCAGGGATGGTTTGAGGTCGCACGACAGGTCGGAGATCTCGATTATGAGGTAATACGGTCCAATAGAAACGGGTCCCGTCAGATCTACCACCTCAACCTCCTTAAAGAATGAAATGAGGCGGAATCAGTGATGTTGGCAACGGTGATTGGGGGGGGGGGGGTGATCTCGGGCCAGAGGCGAATATCAAACCACAATCCCTCACCCTGGCTCCAGGTGGAGATCACCTCTCACCGTCCCAACTCAATGATTTAACAAAATTGCAGGCAGAGTTTGCCGACGTCTTCTCGCCCCTACCGGGCCATACTAACCTCATTCAGCACAATATCGAGACCGAGCCGGGCGTGGTAGTTTGCAGCCGGCCGTATCGTTTACCTGAGCACAAGAAAAAGTAGTTCAGGCTGAATTAGGCGCTATGCTGGACATGGGGGTAATAGAAGAATCTAATAGTAACTGGGCGAGCCCGATAGTTTTAGTTCCGAAAACGGACGGCTCAGTGTTCTGTGTAGATTACCGCAAGGTGGATGCTGTGTCGAAATTCGACGCATATCCAATGCCACGGGTTGACGAGTTGCTTGATCGGCTAGGCACGGCTCGTTTTTATTCGACATTGGATTTAAAAAAGGGCTACTGGCAGATCCCCTTGTCTCCACTGTCCAAAGAAAAGACAGCTTTCACAACGCTGTTTGGATTACACCAATTTGTTACCCTTCTGCTTGGTTTGTTCGGGCCCCAGCTACCTTTCAGCACCTCATGGATAGGATTCTGCGGCCCCATGCTGCATATGCAGCTGCCTACCTGGATGATATCATTATATTTAGTAATGATTGGCAGCGGCATATGCAGCATCTGAGGGCTGTCCTGAGGTCGCTGAGGGAGCGGGGCTCACGGCCAACCCACAGAAGTGTGCGGTTGGGCGTGTGGAAGTAAGATATCTGGGCTTCCACTTGGGTATCCCCAAATTGATAAGACAGCCGTTATTGCGACCTGCCCGCGTCCCAAGACCAAAAAGGAGGTAAGGCAGTTCTTGGGGCTGGCGGGATATTATAGACAGTTTATTCCTAATTATTCGGACCTCACCAGCCCTTTGACTGACCTTACTAAAAAGGACGGAGCCGTCCTTACTGGACGGAGCCGTGTCAGCAGGCCTTTACTCAGGTCAAGGCTGCTCTGTGTGGTGGGCCGTTGTTACACTCTCCTGATTTTTCTCTCCCTTTTCTGTTGCTGACAGACACGTCTGACAGGGGGCTGGGGGCAGTCCTGTCCTAGGAGATACATTAGCCGGAGTACAGCACCATCGAAAAAGAATGCCTTGCCATAAGATGGGCCGTCCTCTCCCTCCGCTATTATCTCCTAGGGCGGGAGTTCACCCTCTGTTCGGACCACGCTCCACTGCAGTGGCTCTACCGTATGAAGGATACCAATGCGCGGATGACTGGTTGGTATCTAACTCTTCAGCCTTTTAAGTTCAAGGTGATCCACAGGCCAGGTGTTCAGATGGCGGTGGCCGACTTCCTCTCCAGAAGTGGGGGGGAGGGGCTGCAGGCCGGATGGCTCCCCGGCCTGAGACGGGCGGTGGGGGTATGTGGCAGGGGGGCGTGGTTTAGCGAAGTCTGCAACGGGAGAGAGAATCAGGAGACGAGCAGTAAGTGAGTGGTTTGGGTAAAAATTATCATCACCTGTTTCTGTGTGGAGAGAGTATAAAACGCCAGGAGAGATGGAAGCAAGTGAGAGAGAGACGGACTGCTTACCCGAACCGGAGACGGAAACCGGAAGTAGTAAACCGAAAGCGCTCTGCGAACGTGTCAGAATAAAAGTCACCATTTGGTGTTTGCAAAGTTTTTGTTATTTTCTGTTAAATAAATACGTCAGCAGTGCGGCCGACCCCTTTGTCCTCTTCCTTGCCGCACACGAACTTACTACAGATACACACTGTTCATTGCGTCAGTCATTCATTCTCTGCTATTTCTGTCAATAAACCTGCTTACCCTTTACTTCCTGTTGTCTCCAGCTTGATCTGTGACTGAAGACCAGAACCATAACAGATACCTCCATAGATCCCCGATCACCCACTCCACTCACACCTCTCCAGCACCAACTCCTCAAACTGCCTCTGTCAGTACCATGGCCATGACTCCATCCTTTTGTGGGCAGAGCAATAACACAGGTGAAGGCAATATGGAATGCCAATAACCTCATAATGAATTCTTATGAAGCATTTAATAACCATTTCAAGGACGGGTGTGGCTATGGTACAGGAGAGCTTTCTGTGACTGACGAACTACTGTGCCTTATCAGCCTGCCACACTCATGAAGCTGCCCACTAGTTTGCAGCACCCGCAGCAAGTTCCAGTTCCAGCAGTACCAGAGCCCATGCAGGTGGATTTTACAAGGCTCTCTCCCTCTGAACGTGCTCACCATCTTGCAGTAGGTCTCTGCCTCTTTTGTGCAGCCATGAACCATTACATCAGAACCTGCCCTGTCCAACCCTCATCAAGGGCTATTTGACCAAGAAGAAGAGTGATTCCTTCAGTGTGAATCTACAATTTTCATAGTCATGAAAATAAAGAAAACTCTTTGAATGAGAAGGTGTGTCCAAACTTTTGTTCTGTACTGTATGTAAAATAAAATCAACAATGCAGTAAAAAAAGTGGACAGCAAGGAAGGGGTTACACTCTAAAACATCAAGCATGTAAAATGGATACATCCACTCACTCACACTTACACACACTCACATAACCATATAGCCAAAATGAGTCAGAAGACTGAAAAAAGGTTAAAATTAGACCAGACCCAGAAGGATTAAGATCTGATAAAGCATTCCTGTTAATTTTTGTCATATATTTATAGAATTTTAATGTTTTTCAGGTTTGAATATAGTAATAATAATGCAATATATATATATATATATATATATATATATATATATATATATATATATATATATATATATATATATATATATATTAGAGGTGGGCATAGATTAATTTTTTTAATCTAGATTAATCTCACTGTGATCTTGAAATTAATCTAGATTAATCTAGATTAAAATGGCTCATTCAAATTCTGCTGAAGGCATTCAGAATATGTGTGTTACCCAAACAAAATTGACAAACAGTAAGTCTTTGACAAGGGGTTTATCAAGCTAGGTGGTGCATTAGAAAAGGGGCTCATCTCCTGTTTCCAAAATGCATCACAAAGTGCTTGAAAACTTAATCCGTTCATGTTATGATTACTTAAAAAAAAATGTATTTAACAATGTGAACTTGATTTAATCTAGTTCATTCAACAAAAAAGTGTGTATTGTCAGCTTTAATTAAAAATTATTTGTTCAGCCAACATAACATTGTTGCGTAATAGTAACTGATTAATGAAACCAACACAGACTTGCATCTCATTGGCTGAGGATTTCTGCAGTGTATTATGGGTAATTGTTATTCTGTCACCCTCTTGGAGAAGTGTAGCACCATTAGATAGGTAGATGAGTAATACAACTCATAGCAACGAAGTTGTTCTAATAAGTTTTAGAACAAAATAAAGAAACAAATGTTTTGAAATGTTGCTTAATGTTTCAATTATGTTTGTGATATAATTGATTAACTATATTTATAAAAAGGTCTGAATGAAGAGTAATATTAATCAGCTGCTCATGGTCCTAATGCAAGGGGTGGCATTCCTGATATGGCATTATTGAAATTTGATGTCATCATTATTTAAGGTTTCAGGTACAATTAACTCATTTGTTGTTTGTTGACTCTATTAAGGTTTGTTAAGTTTACTTAAACTTATTTTGTAAAATGAACTTAATTATTAAAAACATTGTCCAAAACATTGCAAATTAGTTGGGCTGACACTATTAAATTAAGCTTTGCCCAACCATAGTAAATAAGTTGAATCAACCTTAATAAGTTAAGTTGACCCAGCGTAAGTACATTAAATTGGAGTAACAGAATTGCATAATGCTGAAATAAAGCAAATTAATCATGTGGAAATCCTTTCCATGATTTTTTTTATGTTCATTCAAAGAGTAATTTTTTTTGAGTGAACATTACTCCTGTTTCAGACAAATGTTTAAGTTTTTTTTTTTTTCAAGTTTGTAGGTGTCAAGGTACAGAAACCAAATAATAGCACTGGATAGTCTTCAATGTAAAAATGAAATATACAATCAAACCTACATTTATTCAGACACCTTCAACATTTCTCACATTATTACAGTTTTGCTATATATATATCAAAAATTATATCTGGTTTCTGAATAATTTTTGGTTTGACTGTTAAAACTACAAAGAAATTCAGTCAAGAGCAGTGAGTGATTTTCATTTTCATTTTCTTGGATTAACATTACAGCAGCCAGTAGCTAAATTAGGCGCGGTCACTTTAAGAGACCATGAACACATCCAATATAATACACATCCCATTTTTCCCTCAACTGTTTACTTTCACTTAAGAAATAACTGACAGTTTTTTCGAGCATAGTTTCCAAGGTGGATATTTTGACATATTTTGTATGTATTTGTCGGCACAAGAGCAAAAATAAGCAAATTCGATGTTCAAGTGTTTTGAGACGCCTTTCTCTGCGCGAGCCCTGAACACCAGAACACCGTGGTGTTGAATTGGGCTCTTTCACATCTTTTTGTTTGTTCAAACTGCGATTTGCATTTGTTCGTTCGGGTGCAGGAGGAACTTCGAAGTGAACTTCGCAGAAGAAAGCTCAGTTCAGTGTCACTGTCTGTGATACGCGGCTCTCTCTCTCTCTCTCGTGCGCACCTAACGGCACGCACTACTCCGTTCAGCTTTTCCGTGTCTTGTGTTCGGATGCTTTAATGTTTAAATCGACAAGTGGTACGGTTTAAAACGATTCAGTTTGATTTGGTGAGCTGTTTCAAAAAGATCCAGTTACATCGAATGATTCGTTTGCGAACCGGATATCACAAACTGCTTTGTTTTTAACTGTCTTACAACAGAAACGGAAGAGAAGACAATGCTGAATAAAGTCGTAGTTTTTGCTATTTTTGGACCAAAATGTATTTTCTAATTGACCCTCTGATGTCACACTACTTTGATGATGTTTTTCTTACCTTTCTGGACATGGACAGTGTACCGTACACACAGCTTCGATGGAGGGACTGAGAGCTCTCGGACTAAATCTAAAATATCTTAAACCGTATTCCAAAAATAAACGGGTTTGAAACAACATGAGGGTAAGTTATTAATGACATAATTTTGCAAATTGGGCGAACTAACCCTGTAACCATTTTTTTTTTTACAAAAAGTTAGTCAAAGGAATTGTGATTGTCCTTTAGGTTAATCATTTGAAATAGTAAAAACAATATGTTCAAACTTTTGACTACTTTCTTTAATAACTACATAACACAATACTTGTACTTTTACTTTCAGTACTTGAGTAGTAAATTTTAAAAAGTACAAAAAATGTTGTATACTTTAGTACTTCTACTTAAGTATGGTGCTTAAAGAGCACTTCAACTTCTACTCAAGTCACTTTTTTGATAGAGCACTTGTACTTTTACTCAAGTCTGGGTCTTTATACATCTCTGATGACATGTGTATCAGTTCAGTCATTTCATTCACGAACGAGATGTAGTAAATCATTCAACTCATTCACGAACGACATGGGTACCAGTTCAGTCATAAGATCTCTAGATCTAGTTCAGACTCATGAAACTAGTTAATTGAAGGGCGTATTCGTTCACTACATTCAACAAATGACACGCTCTGTCACATCTCATACTCGCTATTGGCTCGAGGTTGAGTAATTCTTTGACAGGATGAAATGGTTCAGTTACCCGGTTCACTGAGCTGCGCATGCGCTGTTTATAGCACCGTGCTGCTGTCGAGGGAGGAACTTCACTGAACGAGAAATATGAGTCAGTGGATTATGTGTACGAGAATGATTCGTTCACCTAAAATACTCGTTCAAAAAGAATGATTCGTTCATGAACGACACATCACTATTATTTATAAATAATAATATTTTCCAAGCACCAACGGTGACTCTTACACCGACATCAACATACTATCATAATCACTTCCGGGTTATACGTAAGCAGTCCTTCTCTCTCTCTCGACTACTCCTGTTTCTCCTGGCATTATATACCACGCAAATTAATGGAACAAGAGACGGGTTGATCATTTCCGTCCAAACCACTCACTCACCGTTCGTCTCCTGAGCCTCTCTCCCGCTGCAGACTTCGCTAAACCACTGCCCCATCCTTCTCACGTCCCAGAGCTACTTCAGCTTCTCTGATGGATTCACCATACCCCTTAAAATAGGAAAAGTTTTTCTTTTCTGGTGGTTTCATAAAGAGTATATTTTAATTTTGTGAATTGTTCTTAGCATTCTCCATTTTACTCTTTTTTTCTATCCATTGATGACTTCCTGTTAGGTCCTTGGTTAATATTTTCTTTTTTTATGTCAATTTCTTTGTTTATCACAAAGGTTGCATCTATTTCATAGTCAGGATCAATATATTTTTTCCTTTGTGTCAAGACTCATTACAGTCAAATTCCTATTGGATTTTGCTAAAATCCAAAATGCTATTAAAAATATAGCTATAACATAATTGTTACCAAAAAGATTGGTTTGGCTAAGCAGACCTTTTTCCATCTTCGCATAATTCCTGCACACCTCTCTGTGAGAGCCCAACATTTAGCTTCAGCTTCTATCTCCTACAAAATACAACAGATGAGCATTCTCCAAAGTTTTCCTTAGTCATTAAACACTCAGTTTTCCCCTTCCAACTCTTGTTCCTTCTGCTACTACAGGTGCAGATTTTTAATTGCTCTCATAACTCATTCCATGAGTGAAGATTTTGTTCTCTTTCTATATGCTTTGAATGCAGGTATCTTTGCCTTTGCACATTCTGGACTTTTGCATCTTTATTTTATTTTTAGATGCCCCATTATTGTTTCTTCTGTGTTGATTATTATATTCTGTTCTTGCGCAATACATTATGATATTATAGTCGAGACATACAGTATATCTTTAAGATAATTTTTGATATTCTTAATATTTATTATTTACAGTAAAAGATTTGTATTCTTCACTTATTCTGATATTGGAATTGACCAAAAATAATTTGCTAAATCTAGTTTTGAGAGAAATCTTCCATCTTTTAATCTTTCAACTGTATCACCAGTGTTGATTACATAGTGTCTATCTGGCTTAGTTATTCTGTTTAATGCTTTATAATTTGTTACTATTCTGTAAGTTTTATCAGGGTTGGCACTAATTGTATGGGACTATTTGTTATTGCAGATTTAACTTCTCTAAGAACTCCTTGTCCCACTAGTTTTTGTATTGTTTGATTTAATTCTTCTTTAGCCATTTTATTGATCGGGAATTGACGTTGCGGCTTCTATATTCTACCTAATATCTCATGAGCATATTCACCACTATCTTTTCCACAATTATTTTTATATCTTCCATAAGGAGTTTCTCGTAAGAATTGTATTAACTCATATTTTGCTCCTTGTGACCATATCATTGTACTATGTATTCTTTTTAGTTCTTGTTCAATATTCACTTCTTTTCATCTTTTCATTTTTTTTAAACCATGATGAAGCTGAAGTTGAATTTACTTCAAGAAGATCTTGCTGAATGCTTTGAGGAGGAGCACTAGTCTACACTCCATGTCGTTTTATCTGAAATTTAGAATGGTGTAGTAATTTTTGATACATTGTGTAGTTGTTTGGAATTATTCAGTGTTACCATTAAATATGCTATTTTTACACAAATATTATTTTAAATATCTTATATCACTTCTTTCTCCTTATAGATGCACACACACACACACACACACACACACAAACAATTAAAATGTCAAGGTGCAGTTTGTTTAGATTGTTTCCTGAAAATGATAGTTTAGCAATGCTAGGTAAATAATGGTCAATTTGTCTTTTTCAGAATTTTTGTAACAAATGGAAAACATTCTGAATAGTATTGTAAAATTAATAATTGCATCTGAAATCAAAAGTTATATAAATAAATATATAAAAAGTACACACATTTATTTAAATAAAGGATGACATTAAGGCACAAAACCTGACCTTGACAGCTGAAACTGGTAACGAGTTATGTGCGTACTCAACCCATGAGAGCTGCTGGCTCCAAGAGGAGGGGTTCTGAAAAAAAACAAACTCGCAACACTTGTTCTAGATCTTGATTGGCCCTCTCCGTCTGACCATTACTCTGAGGATGAAATCCAGAAGAACAGTCGCCCCCAGCAATTTACAAAATTCTCTCCAAAACTCGGAAACAAACTGAGGCCTCCTGTCAGAGTCCACGTCCATCGGGAGGCCATGTAAGCGATAAACGTGATCTATGACAGCAACCACTGTTTCTCTAGCAGAAGGTAATTTAGGCAGAGGAATGAAATGAGTTGCCTTCGAAAACCGATCCACCACGGTCAAAACCTGTAACAAAGGCTGAAGGAGGCCAGCAGGGGGTCGACTGGTAGATCTTCGAAACAGCACAGACAGAGCAAGCCGAAACAAAAAGAGGAATGTCGCGATCCATGGCTGGCCACCAAAACCTTTGTTTAACAATAAACTTAGTACGATTAACCCCAGGATGGCAAGCTACCTTGGAATAATTACCCCACCGGATAACTTCAGACCTTAAAGCCTCTGGCACAAACAACCGACCCGGTGGGCATCTGGGCAGGGGCGTGACCCCTTGAGAGGCTGTGCGAACCTTTGACTCAATCTCCCACGTGACCGCAGAAATAAAAAATAAAAATGGAAAGACGTGCAATCCAAAATATCAAAAATACTGGATAACGCGTCCGGTTTGATATTCTTAGATCCTGGAAGATAAGAAATAGACAAATCAAAACGACCGATAAAAAGAGGCCACCGAGCCTGCCTAGAGTTTAATCTTTTGGCAGGCTTGATGTATTCAAGATTTTTGTGATCGGTCCAAACAACAAAAGGAACCCCCAAACATTCCAACCAATGACACCATTCTTCCAAAGTGAGCTTGACTGCCAACAGCTTTCTGTTACCAATGTCATAATTACGCTCGGTGGGGGACAAACAGTGAGAAAAATACGCGCAAGGATGCACCCTACTGTCCATGAGGGAGCGCTGTGATAGAACCGCGCTAAACTCCACTACGAACTGCCGGGAAGTATCAGGAGCAATAAGGAAACTAAACAGCCTTTTAGTTTGGAAAATGCAGCTTCTGCTGCACTAGACCACCTGAAAGCAGTCTTGATGGAGGTTAAGGAAGTCAAAGGAGCGGCTAACTGGCTGAAATTGCGAATAAACCGCCTGTAGAAATTGGCAAAGCCCAGAAACCTCTGCAGGGCCTTACGATTTACCACAGCCTGGATCTTGTCGGAATCAATGCGCACCCTCTCGGCCGAGATGATGTATCGGGCAAAAATATTTATTTGCATTTATCAGTATATAGCAAGCAATGAGAAACATAGGAAGAAGATGGCATAACTCCGGATGAATAACGTCCAGACCGCTCAAGCTGCAGTAGATCTAACCCAGTGCAAGAGTCCCAGATGGGCGAGGAATAAGATCCAGAAAATACCAACTGGAGGAACAGAAACAACAACTAGACAGACAAGAATTTATGAACCAACAACACGAACAGGATTGCCAACCAAACTTAAAGGCAGTGCCTGAGTTGCAGTTGGTGCTCATAGACCGCAGCTGTGGTGCTAATTAACAGAGGCACACAATCAGACATAGACTTTTTTTTTTTTTTTGATTTTCTCTATTCCTGTTATTCATTAACAAGTTTATTTCTAATAAATCACTCTCCTGATTTATTTATTATTCCTGTTAACATCCCTTTAATCACTGCTATTTCTGAATGCACAAACTGTCCTGTCCAAATTAAAGTTAAATGCATTATTTTAACCCCTCTTCTTATTGCTATATGAAATAAAGGATGACATTATTGTTTGGGCTTCTAACTCTGAGCATTTGATGGTAAACAATTTTGCTCTACAATCAAAACCTGACCTTGACAGCGATCCAGAGGTTAGTCTCACTGATCCTGGACTTTTTTATTTCTGCTATTTGCCTTTTCTCCTAGTACCTTAAAAATAGCACCCGCATTACCTCCTCCTGTCTGCATTAACTGATCTCCATTAAGAACTACCATAACTAGTCTAGTTTCTTCTATTAAACAATCATAATCTATTTTTTCAATTTTCCTTCTTTTTAATCTCTGATTGTTTAGTTCATGTACAGTACTAATTCTGTTCTGTGCTTAATACATTTTCTCTATCATTGTCATCATCTTCCTGTTGTTCTGAAAGATTCCCCTCAGCATGTTCTAAATTAAATTTCTTCACTTCATCCATTTCTATTTGTTCTCTTGGTATTATATTTAACACTTTTAGCAAGCTATTTTATAATTATATTATACAATACAGTATTTGCCTTATTAAACTTTAGGCTTAGTGTTCTCAAATAGTCTCAGGATGGAAACTGATGTTCTTGTTCACATATAACTACTCTCACATACAGTTATTAAAGGATCCCTCTCCTCTATTGTTACGAAGAAAATCAGAGTCGTTCGGATCCAATTGCAGTGCTTTATTAAAGAATGGTCAGACGAGCAGAATTCAGGAATGGCGTCAGGTATGTTAGGGGTAACCACAATCGAAAACAGAACCAAGAAGAGATCGAGGCAGGCAACGGAGAATCATAGTCGAAAATACACAATCCAAGATCAGACACGGGAAGAACAAACACAAGGGAAAACGCTCGGAAATGCAAGACAGGCTAAACAACACTTCGCAGTGTGGTGGAGTGAGTGTGCTGCTTATATGTGTGTGTAAATGAGGTCCAAGTCAAGTCAAGTCAAGTCAAGTCTGCTTTATTGTCAATTCTTCCACATTTACAGTACATACGTACAGAGAATCGAAATTGCGTTACTCCAAGACCTCCGGTGCATACAGATAACATTAAGAGTAGAGCCTAAAAATCTAGATATATAATACAAAAATAAAATGTAGATACAACTACACAATAAGGGAATGTAAAAAAAGACATAAAATAAAGTTAAATAAAGCAGCGCAAGTGTTGCAGAGCGGGAGGAGATAATATAGAACCCTAGGAATACTAAAACCCTAAGGTGATGTATAAATGCTGACTACGCCACCCCTTTAAAGTAAGGGGAATTAACAAATTAACAGATTTTTAGACACACAGGCTCGTTACCAGGTA
This sequence comes from Carassius gibelio, assembly GCF_023724105.1. Lineage (NCBI taxonomy): Eukaryota > Metazoa > Chordata > Actinopteri > Cypriniformes > Cyprinidae > Carassius > Carassius gibelio. The sequence continues at coordinate 17,895,137 of NC_068392.1, forward strand.
GGGCAGAGACTAGAAGGTATTACTGTACATGTTTATTAGGTTTTCAATAATCAGAACACTTAAGACTAAAAATGTAGCTCAATAGAGCTAAACAACTACATTCAATACAATACACACAAAACAAAATAACAAACTTACCCGTGGCCAGGTAGGCTAGCTGTAAAGTGATTATTCTTAACACCACACACACACACACACACACACACACACGTGAGGCAAGTGATCACAAGGGGCAATACAATCTCAGTGCTCCAAACACCACCAAGGCTCTAGTATAGCCAGCCTCCTGACACGGGCCTAACACACAGAACACCAGTAATATAAAACATGCACAGTGCTTAAAAACAACAAACAATTGTCAAGCAAGCAACTAAGCAACAAAACCGCAACGCAGTATTAATGTTGCTCGATATAGGAAAGGATCGTCCCAACCACCATAAGATGGAGCACTCCCAACAGACATTTGGTCAGCAAGACAAGTTAAATGGTTGATCACAGAATGAATCTTAGCAGTTTATGCAATGACTTGACAATCATATTCAGGTGAGTAAACCAGGTGGAGGGTAATGACAGCCTACACACCATCTCGAAGTTGTGAACAATTCCAACTTTTAGGCGGACGCCCACATGCCCCAAGGGGCGGAGCTAGCAGTGACGCATCCCAGCCTACTCCCAACCCTTATATTACACATACCTGGTTCTGATTGGCTGTCTTTTTAAATGCAGGGGAGGGAACTTAACCAATCTGCCACACAAGGCACATAGCAGATAGAGTGCAAATCAATGAAGTGAACAACAGTGCAGATAAAAGATTTTAGTGGAAGAAAAAAGCTTATTTAGTCTGATTGAAGTGACAAAGGGCTCAAGAGCAGTTATTTTATTTAACTGACTAATGAGGTAGTGGAAATAACGTCAGTTCCATGCTGAATGAGGTAGTGAGCAGACCAATGCTGCAAAAAGTGACTGGTGCATGACATCGTATATTAGTGGGAGTGGAAGGACCTGGGGATGTGGGATCTGGGGGGGGGGGGTGTTCATAGTTCAGTGGTGCCAGGGGCAGAAGAGGGGAGAGGGGGCAAGTTCGGGAGCGAGTTCAGCTTCCTAACAGCCTGATGAATGAAGCTGTCCTTCAGTCTGCTGGTCCTGGCCTGGAGACTCCGCAGTCTCCTCCCTGATGGCATCAGGCTGAAGAAGCTGTGTGACGGGTGGGTGGGATCACCTGTGATGCAGAGGGTTTTTCGGGTGAGACGGGTTCCGTAAATGTCCTGGAGGGAGGGGAGAGAGACACCAATGATCTTCTCAGCTGCTCTCACTATGAGTTGAAGAGTCTTACGGCAGGACGCGTTGCAGGCACCATACCACAAATTGATGCAGCTCTCGATGGTGCCTCTGTAGAAGGTGTACATGATGGGGGAGGGACTCTGGCTCTCCTCAGTTTTCGGAGGAAGTAGAGACACTGTTGTGATTTCTTGGCCAGTGCTGCTGTGTTTTCAGTCCAGGAGAGGTCATGTGTGATGTGCACACCCAGGAACTTGGTGCTGCTGACTCTCTCCACAGTCACACCATTAATGGTCAGAGGAGCGTGCTGAGTGTGCGTTCTTCTGAAGTCAACAACAATCTTCTCCACGTTCAGAGAGAGATTGTTTTCCCTGCACCACACGGCCAGGCGGCCCACCTCGCTCCTGTAGTTTGTCACATATCTGTTGCTAATGAGACCCTCCACAGTCGTGTCATCTGCAAACTTAATGAAGAGGTTGGATTTGTGTGACGGTGTGCAGTCGTGGGTCAGCAGAGTGAAGAGGAGGGGGCTCCATCCTTGGGGGGGCCCCAGTGTTCAGTGTGATGGTGCTGGATGTGTTGCTGCCGACCCGTACTGCCTGAGGTCTTCCAGTCAGAAAGTCCAACTGCCAGTTACACAGCGAAGTGTTCAGCCCCAGTTGGACCAGCTTGTAGATGAGCTGTTGAGGGATGATTGTGTTGAATGCTGAACTGAAGTCAATGAACAGCATTCTGACACATGAGTCCTTTTTGTCCAGATGTGTGAGTGCTGAGTGGACGGCAGTGGCGATGGCATCATCGGTCGACCAGTTAGACTGATATGCAAACTGGAAGGGGTCCAGGGAGGGAGGGAGGGCAGACTTGATGTGGTGCATGACTAGCCGTTCAAAGCCCTTCATGAGGATGGTAGTAAGTGCAACAGGATGGTAGTCATTGAAGCAGGATGGAGATGGCTTCTTCGGAACTGAAATGATGGTGGTAGTTTTGAAACATGTGGGAACAACAGCCTGACTCAGTGAGATGTTGAAAATGTCTGTGAAGACATAAGTGAGTTCTTCTGAACAGTCTCTCAGTACACGCCCAGGGATGTTCTCAGGACCCGGAGCTTTGTGTGCATTGATCCCGCTGAAGGATGCATTGATCCTGCTCCTCACGCTGTCTGGGGTCAGCTCCATCACCTGGTCGCCGGGAGTGGTGCTGTTTTGTTGCTCAAAGCGAGCGAACAAGGTGTTCAGCTTGTTCAGCAGAGAGATGTTGCTGCTACAGGTCCGACTAAAGGAGGTAGAGCTTTCTCACATTTGGCTCCAAAACTCTGGAATAGCCTTCCTGATAATGTTTGGGGTTCAGACACACTCTCTCTGTTTAAATCTAGATTAAAAACACATCTCTTTCGCCAAGCATTCGAATAATGTATCTCTTAAATTGTGAGTGTAATTGCATCTGATCAAATGCACATTCTTATTCATTAGCTTGGGTTAAACTAATTTTACTTTCTTGGATCAGCAGCTATGCTAATGATGTCTCTATTTTGTTTCTATGTTTTGCCACGGGATGTAACTAGGATTTACACAAGCTCCAGTCTGGATCCAGAACACCTGAGAAGAGATGATGCTGACCCTCAGAGGACCTCAGATGAGGCTAACCCTGAATCAACAAACAGAACTAACAATTATTGCTACATGTGTGACTGCATCATATAACAATTATCAATTAATAATATTAATAATGTTCATCGTCTAGCTGACTACGTCTTGTATTAATCTTTTCAAAAAATCCTGTCAAACGTGCACAAACTGACAGTCACTACCATAAGCTACTACTAAATATTGTAGAAACATTATTTTCTGTAAAGTTGCTTTGTAACGATTCGTATTGTAAAAAGCGCTATACAAATAAACTTGAAATGAATTGAAAAGGTCTGTTCTGCTCAAGTTTAGAAATCAGAGTCTTTTGGCAGGCGAGCTTCTTAGTTATAGTTAAGCATATGTTTATTGTATAAATACAAAAATACTAATATATATATATATATATATATATATATATATATATATATATATATATATATATATATATATATATATATATATATATATACACACAGTATAAAAAAAAAATATATATATTAAAATAAAAACAAAGATATATAATTTGCTCGTTTGTTTAGAGGCATCGATCTCAAGACCGCTGGCACCGGAGAAGCTGCTCCACAGAACCAGTATCTGGTTTCCTCATTTCACTTCAGTCCCTTGTAGACAGCAGGTGGATTCCAGTGTCTTGTGACGTCATGAGGTCTGGAAATACCCTAAGAAGCTCTCTATAAGAAGACTTCCATTTTCATTTTTCATATTTCTACTCTTTCTTATTTGATGCCTCCTGCTCTGAGTCTGAACACAGTGTTCTACAGTAGAATCACTTTTCATTATTTTTCTTTAGCAAAGCTCTCACTAATGTTTCATTTATAGCTATAATTTTGCTATTATATGCTATAAATATTTGTTCAATTAATATTTTTAAATAATTATAATGTGTGGTGTCCTTCTTAATAAACCACTTTCCTAATCAAAATAATTGCAATATATACAGATACACATCAATACAAAAGTATTACATATAAAGAAATAGGCAAACGTGCAATAGGACAATTGCATAATTTCCTCAACAACACAATTCTAATTAATAATACATAATTAATATTCTGAAAATTCAATATTAATTATCTTATTAATAAGCATTCCCATACTAAGAAATGAACAAAGACACAGAATCTCTGTAAATGACACTAGACAGATATATACAAACTCCAATGCAGAACATTGTCTGCTGAATGCACACATGTGGATAAAGGATGTAAACACTGATAAAAGGGACAGAACACACATTAAAACAATTTTTTTATGTTTCTCAGTTACTCTTCTCCCAATCCCAAGTAAATGTGTGTATTTCCTTTTGCCAAGGGATGAAGGGATGTGTAATCTGTGTAACAGGAGTGAGTGTGATGCTGTGATGGGACTGGAAGAAACTATAGTCTGCCCCGACCCAGATTCCACTCCACAATAGATGTTTAATCCTGCTCATTTCCCAAAATGGCTTACTGTAGAAAGAAGAAAGTCAATCATTATGTTGTTTCTAGATCATTTGAGATGATCACATCCTGAGTAAATGGTGACCAGTTGTATAATGGGAGCGGGTGTGGGACACCGAGAACCATCTCAGACAATTAGGAGTCAGAACGTCATTAATATATATATATATATATATATACAGTATAAAAAAATAAATAAATAAATTAAAATAAAAACAAAGATATATAATTTGGTCGTTTGTTTAGAGGCATCGATCTCACGACCGCTGGCACCGGAGAAGCTGTTCCACAGAACCAGTATCTGGTTTCCTCATTTCACTTCAGTCCCTTGTAGACAGCAGGTGGATTCCAGTGTCTTGTGACGTCATGAGGTCTGGAAATACCCTCAGAAGCTCTCTATAAGAACCTTCCATTTTCATTTTTCATATTTCTACTCTTTCTTATTTGATGCCTCCTGCTCTGAGTCTGAACACAGTGTTCTACAGTAGAATCACTTTTCATTATTTTTCTTTAGCAAAGCTCTCACTAATGTTTCATTTATAGCTATAATTTTGCTATTATATGCTATAAATATTTGTTCAATTAATATTTTTAAATAATTATAATGTGTGGTGTCCTTCTTAAGTCTTGAGTAAATGGTGACCAGTTGTATAATGGGAGCGGGTGTGGGACACTGAGAACCATCTCAGACAATTAGGAGTCAGAACTACATTAACATACAGAGCACAGCTGTTACAACAGGAGAAACTTCATTTATATTAAGGGTACTAAACTATAACTGTGTAAAATGTTTGAGCTTAGGATGTTCGTGGTTCATTTAGACCCAAGGTCTAACCCAAGGTCACATGTACTTTGTCTTTGCTGTGTTGTAATAATCATCTTCATTGAGATCTTCAATGTCCTGGTTATTTTTTCTTACAGTACGTCCACTTACAATGTCTACAATGAATAACAGAGAAAAGAATAAGACATTTGTTTTAACTGAATTTGCTCCGCAAATATCCCAGTAAAATATAAGATAGATGTGATGATTTATAAAATAACTACTGCATTATTAAATGATCAACTTGACATAATTACCTTCTGTAACATCATTAGTTACCTGTGCTCATGTCTTTATTTCTTGTGGCATCAAGAGAGTCATAAATATGAGCAGTTCCTGTAATAAATTAATGCATCTTATGAATTTAAGCCCACAGAAAAATACTGCTTTCATGTTGACACAGATTATAGCTCAAGTCAGCTAAATATGTCATGTGCTATTAACATTATAAGTGACATGTGAAATATTTTATGCATTATTGATAATGAAATGAAACTGAATTATATCAAATTGCTTTAGAAGAGGTGGAAACTATTTAATAATCTCCTCTTGTAAAGACTAATGGTCAAATATTTAAGGTTAATGAGTACAGACTGACCAGACGTGAGTGCTGTATATACATCTTCACTCTGGTTCTTCTCTGATGTCTGACTGCTGTTCTTCTGTTGACCGACACGAGAGAGAGACTGAGATCTTCCACCTAGACAAACAGAAACTGTTCAGGAGAAAATAAGGGGGTCAAAAATGACTTTAATCTCCTATTATGCAAAGAAGAAAAACACTTTTATAAAGTGTTTGAACACAGTTGTGTGGCTGCAGTGTTTTAAAGCAAAGAGGGCTTAATAAAAGAATGGAAGAGAGGATGGGGAAAGGAAATGAAGGGTAGACATTATTTTTCTATACAACCAAACAGTAGAAACAGAAGGGCATGTTTTCCTGGAGTGCAAAAAGTATAAAAATAAAAGCACTTTTTGGAGTTGAAGTGGTTTCTGTTACCTCTTTGTTTTATCATAGTGACAAGCATAGACTGATCTCTGAGGCATTTCTTCAGTTTTGTATTAAACAGGACTGTATATAAGAGTTTAGTTCAAACTTTGACCTTTGGAGGGCAGTAATATGTCTAGTAGCATCTACACTGCCAGAAAGCTGACACAGTGCTTACTTTTAATTTTCAAAGGAAATGTCCTGGAAATATATCCACAAAAAAAAAAATAATATTAAAGTCCTATATATTTGTGCCAATCATTTTACTTCGGACAGCCTCACAATCGAGGGTCAGTTCAGAGCTGGAGTTGTGTAAAAATTGCTTCTGGAAGAGGATCAATTAGCTAAATCTAACGCTACAATCGTCTCTGTCTGTTCTCAGTGACGCTGACTTCACATCCTACCAGAATTAGCATTAATAGAAATCCAGCTATATCATTATTTTTTCATCTCTCCATGCTCCCCATCTGTGTATTTCATAAACACACATTTGTTATGCACAGTAAAATCAGATAACCGATTATAAAACAAGTGTGCTTTCTGTAAAGAGCTTGTAATAATAGTTTTTATTTGCAAAGGCCAGCATTATTATGCCAGGTGTCCTAACTTTTCATCTTACCCCGTCAGATTGTCTAACCAGGGCTCACTTGTGCATGTGCACATCAGTATTGCATCATTCTTTCCTGCTGAACAACCAGTGTTTGGAATAACGCTGTTTAAAATAACGGCGTTAGGTAACAACGTTATTTTTTCAGTAACGGAGTAATCTAACTAATTACTTTTCCCGTCGTTATAACGCCGTTAACATTACTGGAAGATGAATGCGGTGCGTTACTATGCATTGATTTGTTGATTTCGGATGACGATGTAATCCGAACGCACCCCAGGCTCATGGGGCGGTCGAACTGCACTTTTCTCTCCATTGACTTCCATTCATACGCATGCGAATGCGTCAGACCGGAAACGCAAGCTTATGTGAAAAATTTCCATAGACAGTAAAAGAAATGGACACAGCGACCCCATTGGAACTCAATTGAGACAAATGAAGCCCATTTTTAGCGTTTTTTAGCACTTCCGTTTCTGACGCGCAGACTCAAACGAAGCTTGACGACGTCAGCAACCTGTCTGCCAGATGTAAATCTTCTAAGTGGCTGTGCGTGCAAACTGCCATCGTTAATCTTGCAGAGACGGCGAGCTTGAGCGGGGAGTTTTTTGTCGTGAGTGAGCAGGAGTAAGTATTCTGATTAATTATTTTGTATAGTATTTTAAAATGTAACGCCAGTACGCCATATTAAGTTAATTGCCTGCGAGCTTCTCCACCTGTCTGTACGGTAATGCGACAGAGAGCCGAGTGGTTATGACGCAATCGTTAGCCTATTTTTTACAAAAACTGTTTATACGGGGCCATAATGTAACATAGAAGGTAATGGAGCCCTTTATACATTGTCGTGTATCTTTAGAAATAAATAATGGACAAACGGAGTCTTTAAACGTCTCAGATGTAAAGTTATTCGCTGTCAAAGTGATGCCAAAATGAATGGGAGTCAATGGGAATGCTAACGCAAGTGAAGTTCTGCTAAAAGATGGCAGCCCCCACCCGACTTCAACTTCCGGTCGAGTTCCTTGCCCCTTGAAAATTTCACATTTCGCTGCATTCCAAAGTTCAAGTTTGGTGAACTCTGACCTGCGAATTCGCATCACGTGAAGATGTGGGACCAGTAGAAGATCGATACGTCACTGCGTGACCTCTCTGTACAGAATTTCAAAAATGAAGGAAGCGCTATATAACTTTAGCTGTAGCGCAGCGTCCTATTTTATATAATACATATTAAAAAGATTATAAAAAATAAAATAAAAAAGAATCTGCATGGTTTGTAGTGTCAACCGGAACAGACGATACATTTGAATGAGGACGTTTTATAATTTTTTTATCACAGAGAGTACAATATAATAAGACGCTTTCGACGCCGTCGCAAAAGACACAGTACAAGCACATATTAATCCATGTTGTGATAATTGAGGAGAGACCGTTTTATCTTGCTCCCGCCCATATTCGCAGCAGCGTCGGAAATAATTTCGCACGTTTAAAGTCTAGTGTGACCGCGCCTTCACACAGCGAGTGAGGAGGTGGGTTAATAACGAGATAAGCGATTATAATTGGCTAAGACAGAGTCATATGTTTCATAGTAGCCAATCAGAGCCAGTGGTTTTACGCCACCGGCGTCCATAGTGGCGTCAAACACACACGCACGCACGCGAGATTCGCAGCAGCAACAGCAGCAGAGATGGCGACTTGGCGAGTCAGGAGCAATCCGATGAAAAGTTGGCATTTTGAAGGTAGAGATATCAGAGATGGGACCAAGTCACACATGTGCAAGTCTCAAGTAAGTCTCAAGTCTTAACCTTCAAGTCTCAAGTAAGTCCCAAGTATTTTTTTCTTGGGCAAGTCAAGTCAAGTCAAGTCACAAGCTATGTCAAGTCAAGTCCAAGTCAAGTCACCTTAATATTGTTATTTTACCTGCAGAATCTGATCTTAATAAAGTTAAAAGACAAGATATAAGTAACTGTCAGTAAGTTAAAATAATTTGGATTTGCATTGTAAATACTCATGTTCAGTAAAATACATCATGGAATCAAACAAAATTGTAACTTCCTAAAATTATTTATTTTTCACTTCTGCCAACAGTGTTTGAAATGTTTTACATTTTCAACATTGAGTCCATAAAACAAATAACAGCTAAACATCCAACAGACTCCTCTCTGAACACCTCTCTCTCTCTCTCTCTCTCTCTCTCTCTCTCAAACACAGTTTACATACAACATTAAACTTTGTTACATTTCTCACACACACACACACTCTCTCTCTCTCTCTCTCTCTCTCTCTCTCTCACACACACACACACACACTCTCTCTCTCTCTCTCTCTCTCTCTCTCTCAGTATAGAATATAAATATGACGTATTTTCAGTTGTTTCATACTTTTTTGTTATGTACAGTACAGACCAAAAGTTTGGACACACCTTCTCATTCAAAGAGTTTTCTTTATTTTCATGACAATTTGAGCAAGAAGGAGAGTGATGGGGTATATTTATATATATATATATATATGCAATGTGCACTTCTCATGATTGGGTAATCGCGGCAGCTACATTTGTTTTTCTGATTAATTGTTTTGCTCTATGAGAAAGACAAGGTAACAAAATATTCGGGGCTTATGCCCCCTTAGCCCAGCCCTAGCGCCGCCCCAATGCGTTTTTTTGACGGCCTGCTAGCGGATCATTGGGGGCCGTTCACATCACGTCTTTTGCGCGCGCAAGTTCGCTATTTCCAATGTAGGCGCGCGGTATGCGCGCTCATAATGGAAGGCACCGCATAGAGTTAAAAACATCTAAACTTTTCAGAATGCCGCAAGCGCACCGCAGTTCATGTGACAATAACTAACCAATCAGCTTCATCCTTTCCCGTATCAACGTTGAAAGCTCAGCTAAGATGAAGGAACAGCTGTTCATAGCTGTATTTGGATTGCCATTTTGAAATGAATTTAGTAGCAGAGCTACTGCGAGCGATTTTTAGTGCTGCAAATCCATTTATACTTTGCTGAAATTTCCGCGTCTCCATTGAGAGAGAGCGTGTCATGGATGCATAGCAACGACAGACGCCCCAGGAGCACTTCTGCCCGAGCGCTTTGGAAAGAAGGAGAAAGCGGCGCGACTAGCGCTTTCCACGCGTTTTTAGGCGCGAACTATTGAAGACAAAAGCGATGACCCTGGGTACCTCTCAGGCTGACATGTTGATGTGATGTGATATCTGATTTAAGTGGGCGTGGTGTGTGTAAGGTAAAGAGGGCATGACTGATGATAGTGTCCTGATCCAGTCACGATGCTATTCTCAGCCTGCGCTCCAGCTGAGTAATCAACTTTATTTTAAAAAATAATTTATATATTTTATATTCAAACTGAAAACATGATGTGATTAACACTCAAGTCATTCAAGTCATCGTGTCTCAAGTCAAGTCAAGTCCCGAGTCTTTAACTTCCAAGTCCGAGTCAAGTCTCAAGTCCTAAAAATAGCGACTCGAGTTGACTCGAGTCCAAGTCACCAAGTCACAAGTCCCCATGTCTGAGAGATATAAGCACTACTTCAAATTCATCAAAGGCCAAAGGCAAGAACGTGAATGTAATGTGTACATGTAATGTGATACACACGCATCTACAAAGCTAGTGGCCAAAAACACTTTTCTTACAAAGATAATACGTGGAAGTGCAGGATAAAACTTGCTGTCTGTTAACGTGCAATAAATATCGAAAGTTATGTACGAACACCTTTCTGTTCTACTTATTTCAACTGACTTGTGAAAACTGCTTAAAAAAAAAAAAAAAAAAAAAAAGATTGTTTGACATTAAGCAACTTTTTTTTTTTTTTACAGTAACGCAAATAGTTACTTTCCCTGGTAACGAGTTACTTTTATTATAGCGTAATTCAGTTACTAACTCAGTTCCTTTTTTGGAACAAGTAGTGAGTAACTATAACTAATTACTTTTTTAAAGTAACGTTCCCAACAGTGTGAACAACACATAATTACTGTATTTGCATTACTGTAAGGGTACTGTAGGTGTAGGCTTTAATAAAGCAGAATCTGATGGGTAGCATTTTATGTTGTCACATTATGTTACCTACTGTTTCAATGGGAGCACAAATCATCAGAACAGGATATTGAAACTACACCCTTTTCTAAAAAGGGAGGTGTGAACACTAGCTCAATATTTAATTGGCTTCACTAATACTTAATCTGGCAGAAGATGAACCTTTGTTGTTTCTGTAGCGCCACAGCAGGACCAAGATGACAATGATCAAAACTGTGAGTCCAGCAGTCACTCCAACTATCACAGGATTGAGATCAGATCCTGATGTTCTGGAGGAAGCTGAGATCAACACATTGTACAGTCATATTAGTGCTGTATATTACACAGAAACATTTCAATAGTGTTTACAGTTCCTACTCTCACCTGTGACTGAGATCCAGCTCTTGGGTGACTCTCCTCTCTCTCTGTGTTTGCAGGAGTAGAAACCCTCGTGTGACTTTGAGACAGTAGAGAGGATCATCTCTGTAGTTTGACTCTGGATGAGTGTCCCATCTTTATAGAAATCAGCTCTGAGGTTTGGAGTTGAGTATTTCTCTAAACAGCGTAGAGTCAGATTCTCTCCTTCAGTCACAGGATGAACAGGACTCTCCAGAATCACATTAACTACAGAAACAGAGCAAACATCAGCTGATGAAGAGTAAGAATCAATGTGGTGACAACAATAACAACTACAACAATAATAATAATAATAATAATAATAATAATAATAATAAAAGCATTTTCTTTAGAGCTGCCATTCAAAACACTCAAGAACAACTTACAAATGAATGACAATCATAAATTAAAAGGAGCAATACAATCAAAGCAACATCTATTCAACATTAAAATAATCCACAAAATAAAATTAATCAGGAAAAGATCATTTAACCCTTGTATGGTGCTTGGGTCTGTGGGACCCGTTTTGACTTTTTATCAAAAGACAAATTATACTATTAATAATTTTTTTCAAATTCAGACTCATTGGCCTTGGATCAAGACACACTGTACACACACCACCAGACCCACAAACACTGGCTGAGTAACAAAAATATGAAGATTTGAAAAGTAAGAAAATAATAACTATCACAAGCACTGTGTGGAAGAGATTTCCAGAGTCGAGGAGCAGCACAGGAGGAAATGAACAGCAGGAATAACAAGAGAAACAGACGAGGAAGATCTAATAGTGTGTGCACACCAAAAGTTAATTTAGTTATTTGCAAGAGTAGATATAGAACAAGAGTAGATATGTAAACAAATAACAAATAAACATGTATTTGTTTACGTGACATGAGGGTAAATAAACAAACAAGAGCTGCACAGTTCTGGATAAACTGAGAATCACAATCATTTTAATTTTTTTAATGATTAAACTCAGAGGTTGAGCAATGGTTTAATCCTCAAAGGGTTAATAGTCTCGCAGACTCGTTGGCATTTAGGAATGAGATTGAATGGGTGAATGAATTGAGATCAAAAAATGAGGTCTTTGTGAACTGAATAAACACAGAAACACAGACTCACGGTGTACAGTGATATTAACAGGATGAGTTTTCTCTCCAGATTCAGACTCACACCAGTACACTCCAGTGTCACCTGTGCTGGTGGATCTGATTGTACATGTGGATCCTGTTTGTGTTCCCCACACTGAACAACCTTCCAGCCCCCATCTGTCTGTGTATCTTCTCATTCTCCATCCAGCAGAGTTACTCTTCTCCTCACAGCTCAGAGAGAGAGAGACAGATGTGAAGTGTTGAGTTCTGCTGGGACTGACGATCAGAGAGACTGGAGGAGAAACACCTGAGAAGACAATTACAACTACACTTCAGAAATCAACTCAAGACACTTTTATTGATTTAACACTTCACACAGCCTAAATAGTTTCAGAACAGCTTTTCAAAACAAATATTAAAGTTGTAATATCTGAAAACCATAAGTCATCACTGAGTATTTCTATTTAAAATTCATAAACTAAATTGCACGGTAATATATTTGTCTTTCTGCCATCAGCGAGCCAAAGACAGCTGTGACAGCAGAAACCTCCATAAGCTGTTACTAGTCCTGTTAACTGTCACTCACGTTTTTGAAGATAGACATGAATGTGCATGATACTTAAATTTAACCTAAATTTTTATAATTCATGACTGAAATCATTTTGTAACATGATTTTGATGTGCCATTTACATGGTAATGCAATGTCTGATTTTAAAATGGGTTTTGAAGGATGAATTTTGAGATTTTATGTTTTCAAGTGATATATAACTTCTGATGATTTCTAAAAAGTGATAGAGAAAAAGGCAACGAGGAAGTCTTTTTTTTAAACAAGGTCAAAATTCCTGTTATAATGTTGATTTCTGAGGGTGCACTCTTGTCATAAATTAATCTATTACTTTTCCTACATAATTTTTAACAAAAAATATTGGTAAAATATATATTTCGGAGTCTTAGACCTTTCCAACGATATATAGTTTTTCAAGATTAGATTAGATTTAATTGTAATATAGTATAGTCAACGTAGCCGTCCTGTATTCGGGACGGGGTGACATTTAACAGGTTAATAACTTATCATTTACCTAGAATCAAGGTCTGGTCAATGACATAACATTTTACAATGAAATGTTTATTAAATAGATCAGATTAAGTATAAATAACACGTTTGTGGCACGGTAGTTATAGTTTAGTTTTTTATGACAATTTTAGGTAATGCTTTAGATTACAAGCTGCAAAGAACTACGTCAGTAAACAGAATTCACAGTATCCTCGTTTTTGTAATTAAAGTTTACCCATTCAGCCCCTCTGTGCAGGTATAAGAGAACAATATGCTAAGTTTGGGGAATAAAAGGGGAACGGTTGACTTAGATTTAGAACAAGTGTATATTTATACAGTAATTACAGAGAAAATTTATTTTATTTATTATTATTTATTTATTTTATTTTTTGCTATGAAAAAGCACAGTTTACATCCACTGAAATGTAAATGTTGTATAATGTATTTTTCTGCGAACAGCTGGAAAGAGGAAAGCTTGTTTTAAACTGAACCTTGATGATATATCATACACAGTTATTTGGTGATAGTTGGTTATGAAGCTGCTCGTGTGAAGTTGCTGAGATCGGTGAATAAGCTTTCATGAGGTGAGTAGACTCGTGAATTATAAATCATAGCAGAAACTCATTAACTCATTTCACTAGATGTCCAGTTTTACTGTTCAGTCTCCATCATGTATCCTTTAATAATAGAATGGTTAAAAATGACAATAATAAAATATCAATATAAAATTATAAAAAGTATATCATCTTTCTAAATCAATATCAAACACAAGATTGTTGTTTAGGCCTTACATATCATGTAATATTAGAATAGGTTTCAAAATACTTACTGTATAAATGATGAGTAATGTTACAGGTTGTTACTCCTTTATTCCCCAATCGTCACATATTATTCCCCTACACTGAGTTACTGAATAGATAACACTATAATTAAAAAAAATTACACTGTAACTTCAGATTACTTATGCAGTTCTTTGCAGGTTGTATATCTGGTTGTTAGTCCCTTATTCCCCAAACATTGTTCCCTTATACCTACACGTACATTCTTTATTGGTACACTATAATTACAGAGACATACACTGTAAATACAGTATACTTATGTAGTTCTTATCGTGTTGTAATCTAAAGGGTTACCTGATTTTCAGGTATTAGATTTAAACATTTTACATTTTTGCAGCTGACCCATGAATCAAGGTTGTGTTGGTTAGTTTGGTCTGTTTAGACTCTGCTTGTAGATACAGTATCTACACCTGACAGCAGAAGCATCTTTCTCCATTGACACCATTAATCAGTAGCTGTATATTATGAGCGGAAAACATTTCAAGACAAACTCTAAAAATATCAATGAAAATCTCCAGAGTGTCTCGTTCATTCTGTGTTCAGTCTGAACTCACCAGTGACCCACAGTAGCTGTGTGTTGCTGTAGGTTGAGTTATAGGCTGGTTTTCCTCTCTCTGCTCTGCACACATAAACTCCTGTGTGTTTTAGATCAGCAGAACTGACAGTGTAGTGTCCTCCAGCTCCTCTGCTGCTGTCTGAGAGACGCTTATAACTGTTGTCTGTATGAAGTGAAAATGTGCAGTTACCTCAAGAAATGAGTCTTAAATGACCGTTGTTGGTATAATCAGAGTATTCAGAATGATTAAATATTTTAATCTCTCTGTTTCTTTATGAAGTCAGTTTATTCAGATGTTACTACATGAAGCACATTATATCTTACCTGATGAGAGAGTTTGAGTGAACCAGCTGAATGTCCAGCCTGTAGAGGAACCATTAACCTGACAGATCAGAGTCACTGAATCTCCTTCAGTCAACCACTTCTGTGGAGAAACACTTAACACTGCTCTGGGAACTGAAGATGAGAAATCACTCATTAATAACATGTTAAACTTGTGTGTGTGTGTGAAGAGGTGATCAAACTCACCTGATACTGTCAGTGTAACTTCATCACTGCGGTGTGATGTCCGTGATCCTCCTCTCTCTGCTCCATAACAGTAGTATTCACCTGCGTCAGACTCAGTAACAGAACTGAATGTGTGTTCCTGTAGTTCACTGAAAACACGGCCTGAACCGTCTTTATACCAGGTGTACTCCCAGCTAGAGACTCCTTCACTATATACGTCACATCTGAGAGTGACTGTCTCTCCTCTGAACACATGTTGAGCAGGTTTGATGCTCACTGTGGCTTTTGGGTTTTCTGTACAATGACAACAATTCACAATAAAAATAACATACTGCTTTTACTGTATGAACAGTTACTTGAGTCTAAAACACATATAAATCAGATGAGACTGAAGTGTTGTTTTCTATTGCTGTTATAGTCATTTATGAAAGATTTGTCTATATACAACCATTGAGGATTTGCAAACATGATTTCTGAAAGTTTTGTCTCTCATTGTTTAGATTTTGATTTCAGAGAGAATATAAGAAACATATCTGCTGGTTTTGAGTCTGATCTTGTCATGCCTCAGATTGTCACATGAATAATTCAATTTGTTAAAGGATTTAAGTAATTTCTCAACTGGCTTGTAACAGTTACTGTAGAATCAGTCAATACTGTATGTCATGAAATATATGAATCAAATCGACTCACCTTCAGTATGTTGAGAGAAGATTTTTGAGATCAGGACTAAAAACACAAAGAGAAACCTCATTACAATGTGAACATTGAGCTGATAATTATAAAGATTAACTGGTCTGTATATGTGTCTAGATAAACATGAAATCATCTGACTGGTATTTCATAGATTTGATCACAGTGGAGAAGTGTTTAGGGAACTTCACTCCAACAGTCTGATCACGAGCAGAAGAATAAAGACAAACTCTTACTAACTGTGAACTAGTGAATATTACAACAACAGCTACAATAACTGCAAAACAAACCAACAGAACTGATTCAACAGCATTACACATCACAAAACTGAATCACTGAGCAAACACACTGATCTACAACACAACAGAGAGCATTTCTCTTTCACAAACAGCACTAACTGCACACTTCCTCTCTCAAACTCATCTTTCACTCATATTTGAGTTTAGTGAATACATCATATATCATGAACTACAGCTGGATCTGAAACTCTGAGATCAGACAGAAAATACATAAATCTAGGAACACAAAAACACTTGATCATTTCCATAATATAATAACTATTCCACTGAAACACATTAAGAGAGAATAATACTCACAGAGCAGAAGAGGAAGTGGACTGAGCTCCATACTGACTGAATGATGTCAGACGCTTAAAGACACAGAGTGTGTTAAAGACTCAAGACTTCCTCAAACCTGTGGTCAGATCTTGAGAAACATCAGATTGTCTTTCAACAATCAGAGCCCCTCCCCTAGGCAACCCAGCCAGGGTGATCAGGTCCCAGCTTATCTCCAGGTAGCGCTAGTACCCTACACGCCATACCTCTCCTCTTCTGATCCACAGCCACCTTGATGCTACTTCTGCAGCATCAGTGGCCAACTTGATGGCCCTTCGCTGGCTCGCCCCTGTGATGCCAAGCATTTTGTAGGCCCTGCAAAGGGATTGGCCCACAAACCCTCGACATCCCACTTCGACAAAACTACAAACTACAAAAACATTTGGAAAAATTGATTCCATCCCTTTTTCACAAATGAATTTAAGTGCATCCAGTGGCTTAGATCCAGCAACCAGGCGTCTGCCCAAAGTAGTCAGCTCTTCAAACAGTTCAACAAGTCTTTACCAGTTCTAAGCAATCCTGAAGAACTATTGTATTCTCCTTTTCTTTGAGAGATGCGATGTCATATAAAAATCCAAATACGGGCCCATTGTCTAAGCAGCGAAAAGCGATCTTCCACGGAGGCAATTGTACTCATGACCAGATAATTTTATTAGTTTTTACATTTTTGAATATACATTAAAGTATTTATGCATAAATGCGTGCATATAGAAAAACTAATAGGGCGCTGTCGGGCGCGGATTTTTATTCGAAATGTAAAGTTTTTTTGTTTTTTTTTTTATACAAAAAAAAAATCTGTTGATATAAGTGTGATAATTGTAACCTAATGTGAAACAAACAAATTAATTAATAATTCTCTCTCTCTCTCTCTCATCTCTCTCTCTCATCTCTCTCTCTCATCTCTCTCTCGGCTTCTCTCTCACCTTCTCTCTCTTTCTCTCTCTCTTGCCGCCCTGGCTGAGCTGCCGCCCTAGGTGGGTGCCTAGTTCGCCTATAGGCACAGGCAGACCCTGTTTCCATGACAATAAAGTGAACAACAACAGCTTCCTCCCTCACTGGCTAGTGTAGTGGAGATGAATAGAACAAGCCAAAACATCAACCTACCGGTATTTCTATTCTGCCAGGCCTCTGACACTGATATATTTGTACGTGTGAACACAGTTTAATATTCATACACCAAGGCCAGGGATGAGGATATGTACCTAAAACCTTCAAACTGGCTGTTATTAAGCCTCTCATAAAAAAAAAAAATAAAAAAAAAAACTTAACTTGATACTACAGAGTTAGTTAATTACAGACCTCAAATCTTAAATCTTCATTTTCTGTCAAAAATACTCGAAAAGGCAGTTTACTCTCAGCTACGTTCCTTCGGAGAGAGAAATGGTATCTGTGAGGATTTCCAGTCAGGATTTAGACCGTATCACAGTACTGAGACTGCTCTCATCAGAGTTACAGATGACCTGCTCTCTCTGTTAGTGTAACTGGATCTGAACAATGTGTTCAACACTAATCGACCATAGGTTTGGGTCGATAGAGGATGCCATCTTCTGACATCATGATCCCTCCACATCTCCACTTCCACAATCCACACATCCCAGTCCAGTATCCTAAAGAGAATAAATAGCCTAAGAGATGGGAGATTAAAAAAAAAAATACATTTCCAATATTTTTTTCTTGCACTCATATAGATGAGTAGACTACACTGGTCACTGTATGTTTCACACTGTTGATTGTGTAGTGATGCAGTTGGAAAAATCTGAAGAAAGAAATAACTGACATCAGAAAAGTATCAATATTTAACTGAGAGAATGATGTGAAAGAGGAAGTACAAGAGAAAGAATACATTTAAGCATTAAGTTTGCATTAAGACGCATTACTAAGAATTTCTAGTTGATGTTGTCGAGATGGCAAATAAACCACGTGCAATGTGAGGAGAAGCTCATACCAGTGGGTTTCAAATCTAGTTTTTTTAGTGCTTCTTGCAGAATGATAAATGCTAGTTAAACTAAACACATCATAATTGTAATTTAATTTAAATGTCAATGTCATCTTTGTTCATTCTTGGTTAATACAGTTTTTTTTTTTTTTCACCTAAATTTGACATACTCAAATTTAAATGTTTGCCCTATACACATACAATGGAGGAAATACTGTATATATTTAATTTGAAAGAAAACCCTTTGAACTACAAAATATTATATATGTTTTTTTGTTTTCTTTAATATCTGTTATTCAGGTTCTGTAAGGTCCAGCTCTTTTGTTTGATGCCACTAGGTGCCACGAAAAAAATAAAAATCTTTCAAATAAGCCTCTAAACAGGTGTTATTGGATTAGTGAAGCATCTATAAGTGCCATTTTGAGTTTCCTTTGCAAAAACAGACTTTATAAATCATAATAACCCCAAAATCCTATTGCACTATGTACCATAAGCACTTTTTTAGATTTTTGATTGAATTATGTTACCTTTTAGTAGTAATATACAAAATGGCATAAATGAGTTGGACCAAATTTCACATTTTGAGTTTTCCACAATCAGTTTTATTCTTTCAGAAGACACAAGACTGTATAAATTATAAAATATATCTGATCTATCACAATCTAAAATAGAATCCACATCCTTCAGCTTTAAATCATTTCACTAATGTGTATTCTGTATTGTTCTACTCTTCGGAGCATCTTTTGACACGTGATTGTCACACAATCAAATAATACATAGTCAAATTTCTAAGAATGAGAGCTTTCTTGTGATATATGACTTGACTGTTTTGTGTAAATATATAAAATACACATTCTTAGGAAACTTTCTTCACAATCATTAGGTGGATATTCGTGTGTGGGATGATTACATTTCTAAGCATAATTATCCACCTTTATGTATCATAAAAATACATTTAAAAAATCTCTTAGCTTTCAAATGAACCCATATATGGTCTGATACCATATTAGAAAGGCTATGTAAATGAACCACACACATTTTTAACAATATTTTGGACCTGAATCCAGGTCTACAGATCTAATAAAGATTATTAATAAAGTGTAATAAAAATCAAAATAAAATAAAAAAAATTAAAATGTATTCAAGTTTTTCTCAGTTGCTTAGACAGTAAAATGCATCATTCAAGCCAAATGTCACAAACACAAAACACATTTTGTAAAATATTTCTCAGGAACTATTAAAGCTATTCTTGTGTTTCACAACTCTATTCAGCATTTGACACCATGTCTTCCTGTTGAGCAGTGTTCACAAACCATTAATGCCACCAAAGCCTGTAGTTCTCACCATGTGTACGCTAACATGCAGCATTTTCACACTGCAGTCAGAACCACAGGATGAGTAAAAAAAGAATCACATGTGCATTCATTGGCTATGAATACAACAACAAAAAACAACTCAAGAATTGTTTAAAATTGCATAGTCTTCTTTTTGACGGCATACTAACTGTAATAATTTATGTTGATAACAGTAGCATTTTGTTCCAAAGAGCAAAACAATGAATACTTGACATTGTTAATGGAGATGATGATTTTGCAATTGAACCGTCTTGATCAATGCTTAATTTGCTTTAATCTTATGTTACCTGATTAGTAATAATGCTTTTGCTTAAGTACAAATATGTAAACCAATTATTAATGCTGTATGGAAAATGTAATGTGTGACTTCACTAACATTAATAAAACCGCTGACTGATTTAGAGTAGAAACACATATGTATTAGAAATAGTTTTTTATGATAAATGGAAAATGTAGTAGTTAAGGTGTATGTTACAGACGGTTAAGAGATGAAGAAGAGGAAAAAAGGCTCAAAGATACTGAAAAAAATGAAAGCGCAGTAAACAACTGAAAGCCTTGGGGAAGGACTTGGCAGCAGTCCAGGTGATGACATCAGAAGAACCAGCGTTCGGCGTCTACGTATAAAAGACTGAGAGAGAGACTCGACGGACGGATTATTGTACTTTTATATAACTTTTTTTTAACTTTTAAACTTATATTATATTATTGACAAGTTATTGTCTACCAGAGTAGTAATTTAAGAGCCGTAAGCAAGAACTGACCACAGGGAAGTCTTCTGAGTAAATTGTAAGTACTTTCAGAATGCTTATAGTTTAGTCCAGATTAGACTTTCCTTACCTACCTGAGAATAATAAATAAAAAGGTAAAAGGTGTATGGATAAGGAGACACCATAAAACAACATGTAAAACCTGATTTGCTGAAGAAAGTGGTCAAAGTTCATTTGCAAAACTGTTTTACTTATGCCTGTCTTGATAATAAAATAACCATCTAATCGTGATTATTTGATCTAATTGTGGTTGTTTCAGACAACCGTGATTATTGTGCTTTTTATATGACAGAAGAAGAGAACCAGTTTGGTTTTTATGCACTATATAGCTTATTTCATCTGAAGTCTTTCAATACCTTAATGTGAGGGACAGAATTGTATTTACATTGTTAAATTTAAGTTTACAGAAATTGATCTCCCTTCTGCTGCAGCCGTCAGTCATTCTCCGCTCAGCATTCAAACAGCACGTCACAACCAGTTATGACAGTCACTAGTGTAAAACGCTCTCTAAAAGATGATATGTTGCTATTATAATACTTGATGTGTAGATAAAGTCTGGGGATTTGCATAAAATTACTGGAGTTTATTGATTGCTCTCTCAAGAACATCATTCTGCACCCTAGATGTGCAGAAGCGCTTTGACTCCATGTTGCTTCAAGTGCACCATTCTGCACCCTGGATGTGCATAAGAGCTTTGTGCCACTCTGTTTAAAGCTTTTCATATTATTAAAATTTCGCACACAAGAAGATTATTAGAAGTTTTTATTTTTCTCATGATTTCTATTTTATTTTCATAAACGTATTTTGTAAGAATACAAATATTTAACAGAATAATCATATTTAAATTGTATAATGTGCACCAAATATTTTCTTCAAGATATTATTTTGCTGTATAATGTATAATTTTAAGGGATAAATAAGTTGATTTTAAATTTCATGGCATCAACACATCTCAAAAAAGTTGGGACAAGGCCATGTTTACCACTGTGTGGCATCCCCTCTTCTTTTTATAACAGTCTGGAAACGTCTGGGGACTTGAGACAAATTGATCAAGTTTAGGAATAGGAATGTTGTTCCATTCTTGTCCAATACAGCCTTCTAGTTGCTCAACTGTCTTAGGACTTCTTTGTCGCATCTTCCGCTTTATGATGCACCAAATGTTTTCCAGATGTCTAAGCTGCCCATGCAACACTCACTCATGCAACCCCATTCCATCAGAGATGCAGGTCTAAACGGAGCGCTGATAACAACTTGGGTTGTCCTTATCATCTTTAGTCCGGATGACATAGCGTCCCAGTTTTCCAAAAATAACTTCAAATTTTGGTGCGTCTGAGCACAGAACAGTTTTCCACTTTGCCACATTTTAAATCATGTTTAAAATCAAAAAGTCATGTTTAGATATGGCTTCTTTTTTGACGGCAACGGCAAATGGCACGGTGGATTGTGTTCATCGATAATGTTTTCTGGAAGTATTCCTGAGCCCATGTTGTGATTTCCATTATAGTAGCATTGCTGTATGTGATACAGTGCCATCTAAGAGCCCGAAGATCACGGGCATCCAGTATGGTTTTACAGCCTTGACCCTTACGCACAAAGATTGTTCCAGATTCTCTGAATCTTTGGATGATATTATGCATTGTAGATGATGATTATCTCTTAGCAATATTTCTCTGAGAAACTCCTTTCTGATATTGCCCCACTATTTTTCGCTGCAGCATTGGGGGAATTGGTGATCCTTTGCCCATCTTGACTTCTGAGAGACACTGCCACTCTGAGAGGCTCCTTTTATACCTGAATGTAGTGTGACGTAAAGAGTTTCTTGCGCTCAAGTGGGCCATAGCTGAAAAATTTTGAGAATACCTGTTGGGAAACCGGTGTGTAGTGTTCACCGACAACAACCCCCTCAGTCACCTTACTTCTGGTAAGTTGGGGGCAGCTGAACAGCGTTGGGCCGCTCAGTTGGCCTCGTTTGACTTTGAGGTTAGGTATCGTTCCAGTCATAGTAACTAGAATGCTGATGCACTTTCTAGGCAAAACCCGACGTGGAGTGTGGAAGGGGAACAGCTGACAGTGGGGGGTTGTATCCCAGCACTAGTAAGAACTGCCACTAAGGTAGAGCTAATGGCACCCGCATGTCTTGCCGCTATTACAGTTTTGCCAGGTTATGTGGCTACTGATTTACGTGCATTGCAAGAGGAGGATCCGGATATTCAAGTGGTGTTTAGGTTCTGGGGCCAAGAGGTACCATTGGCTGGAGAAGAGCAGCAACAGCTCTCTAGACCAAGTAAGATTCTATTGCGTCAGAAAGACCGACTAGAGAAGCAGAATGGGGTACTGTACTGTAGGATGTTCTGCCCCAAAGGAGGTGAGGAAAATTTACAGCTGGTTTTACCAGCCGCTTTGAGAGCTGAGGTCCTCCCCCAGCTCCATCAGCAACATGGGCATCAGGGCATTGAACGCACAACAGAACTGGTACGCCAACGATGCTACTGGCCAGGTATGTCATCAGTGGTGGCGGAATGGGGTCGGCAATGTGAGCGCTGTCAGGTAGCTAAAGATACTCAGCCATTAGCGTGGGGGTTTATGGGTCAAGTGTTGGCTGCAAGACCCAATGAAATGGTGGCCATTGATTTTATGGTGTTGGAACCAGCCCGTTCGGGACATTAAAATTTCCTGGTCATGACCGATGTATTCGGTTAATACTAGTAGTCTCATGACAGAGTATGAGGAGCTGCCTGGGGATGAGGAGGAATACTTATGGGTTGTTGTGTCACATGTCCCACAGGTCAATGCAGCCCCGGTAGGCAGTGCTTCACCCCTTGAAGTGGGTGGATCAGTGCAAGAGGACTTGACATACTTGGGACTGGATGGGGCTGGTGCTACTACGGGGTTAGGCCTTCCAGTTGTACCGGCGACTGCATTGCCGAGTCAGAGTGCAGATAGAGAAGTGCGGCGTACTACATGAGCGACAGCGGGGCAACACCCCAATCTTTATCGGCTCCCTAGGGCGGTGGTGGCGGACGCTGGGGTCTTGGGATTACAAGCAGTGTTTCCGCCTGGTTTAGACCATGTAATTAAAAGTTTTTCCTCACAGTCGGGTCGACGAAGCAAAAGGTGGGGGAAGATTGTAGTGTGTGGGTGACGTAAAGATCACTCATTGGTTATGTTAAATTAGGAAGTGCGTATTTAAATGGGTTGTGCCAGTTGGGTGATGCGATGGGTTGTAATACCTGCCCTATTGGTTTGTTATTTCCGGCTCGACGTGCTGCAGGAGAAAAGGTATATGTAAGTGTTTGCGTTTGATCTGTTTGCTGGGGATATGACTATAAATATTATTTGTTGGCGCTGGTATAGGCTGGTAGCATGCGAATGAGTTGGACCACTTTGATGTGCCGCTAGTTTGGGGTTGGCCGGTTGTTTAATCAGGTGAGTGGCTGAGTGGTGAGTGTATCTTTGCAGGGTTCTGTGGTGATGCCGGTAGTGGTGGCTGTACACCAGCTGCAGTTCATCTACAAAAGGGAAATCGTCGTCTGTGGCTGGGCATTACATCTGGTGGTAGCGCGAACAGCGCGGTCAGCGCTGTTGTCTCACCCGGATTTTAAGTGTTTCTTTTTTTTCCTTTTTGTTTCCAGTCTACCTGGTTGGGGTTTGTTTGCCTAAAAATGCAATGGTGAATTTAATTGTCTAGTTCCTTATTTTGGTTTTCTGTTCTGTTATTTGTGTTATTTTCATTTATCCGTTTTATTGAATAGTTTGATTTATTTTGATTATTATATTTATTATATTATTATATGCTGGGTTTGGGTTGTGGAAGTCCAGCTGATTATTCCATCTTGATTTAATTAATTCTTGTTTTGTATTATGTTGATCGTGACATTGGTTATTGTATTGTTTGCTTACTTTTGCATTTCTATGCAGGAGCCGAGGGTCACTGAGGCGGGTGCTCTAGGGCTGTGGTAGTTGGGTCTAACGTTCACTTAAGATTGGTGTTTTTCACCGGTGTGGTGTGAATATTGAGTGGAGTTTATTTTTGTTTTTCTTTGGAGGTCACTTCCAGCCAGAGGTGCCTGGAGTATATGTCTTTCAGCCCTGTATGGTTGTGTTGATGAATGTGTTATTTTTAATTTTTATTTTTTTTGTGACTTACCATTGCTGTCTCTTGACCTTTTTTGTGTTTTCTTTTTTTCCAATTCTTGTGGGTTCCGTTACAATTGAGTATTCTGTATACTGCTCCTCTGATAGGGTGATTGTTATAATGTACTTGCAGTAGGTTAAGTAAAGTGTTTTTTTTTAGAACCCATGACTCTAGTCATTTGCTGTCTAGTTATTTGCTGATAACGAACCTGTGTGCTTTGAGTACCTAAAAGCTGGTGGCTGGTAATATATTTTTAGGGTGTAAAGTCCCTAGATGGCGTAGTCGACAACCAAAATTATATCAATAGCCTAATTATTTCTGTAGTCTAGGCCGATTCCTGTCTTGCTGGTACGCGTTCGGTCACACAATCATTTTGCCAATTGACCTAATAAGTTGCTAATTGGTCCTCCAACTGTTCCTTATATCAAAATTTTACTTTTCTGGCCTCTTATTGCTACCTGTCCCAACTTTTTTGGAATGTGTAGCTCTCATGAAATCCAAAATGAGCCAATATTTGGCATGACATTTCAGAATTTCTCACTTTCAACATTTGATATACTATCACTAATATTGATATATTCTATTGTGAATAAAATATAAGTTTATGAGATTTGCAAATTGTTACATTCTTTTTTTACTCACAATTTGGAATTGTGAGTAACTTTTTTGGAATTGGTTTTGTATATTGTCAATTTAGTTTTTCTCCGAAAAGAGGAAGTGACTATTTAGCGGATTAACAATGTTTAATTAATGTTTCCAGCATGATTAGCAAGTGACTAGCATGTAACTATTATGTTGTTAACTTGATTAGCAAGTGAGTAGCAAAAGACTAGCATGTTGCTAGCATTATTACCAAGTTATTAGCATGTTGCTAACATGATTAACCAGTTATTATCATGTTGCTAGCATGTTTCTAGCCTGATTAGCTAGTTACTAGAATGTTGTAGGCATGTTTCTATGCTAATCCAGCTAAAAACAGTTACAATAAAAAATACAATAAAAAAACAGCTAAAACCAGCCAAGACCACTATTACAGTCACCAAAACCACTTTAAAACCATGTTAAAGGCATGTTTCTAGCCTGATTGGCAAATGACTAGCATTCTGTTAACATGTTTCTATGCTAATCCAGCTAAAACCAGTTTATTTAGAAAAAAAGAAAACTAAAAACAAGCTAAGA
Source organism: Carassius gibelio (assembly GCF_023724105.1). Taxonomy (NCBI): domain Eukaryota; kingdom Metazoa; phylum Chordata; class Actinopteri; order Cypriniformes; family Cyprinidae; genus Carassius; species Carassius gibelio. The sequence goes on from NC_068392.1 coordinate 17,921,046, forward strand.
CCAGCATAACAATGGCCAAAACCACTTTAAAACCATGTTAAAAGCAGGTTTCTATCCTGATTAAAAGATTACTAGCATGCTGTTAGCATTTTTCTATGCTAATCCAGCTAAAACTAGCTAAAACCAATGAATTCATTAACAAACAGTTGCCAAAACCACTTTAAAACCATGTTATGTAGTTGAGCGCTCAGAGAGTTCAGCTGAGACGTGACGAGCTCTGGAAGTTCCGCAGAGGCTTTGGTAGTTCAGCAGAGATGTGGAGAGGCTCTGATAGTTCAGCAGAGACGTGGATAAGCTCTGGTAGTTCAGCAGCGACGTGGAGAGGCTCTGGTAGTTCAGCAGAGACGTGGAGAGACTCTGGTAGTTCAGCAGAGACGTGGAGAGGCTCTGGTAGTTCAGCAGAGACGTGGAGACGTGGAGATGCTCTGGTAGTTCAGCAGAGACGTGGAGACACTCTGGTAGATCCGTGGTGATTTGACTGGATTCAGGAAGATCAACGGTGATTTGACTGTGCTCATGAAGATCATTGGTGACCTGACTCTGCTCATGAAGATCATTGGTGACCTGACTCTGCTCATGAAGATCATTGGTGACTTGATTTTGCTCATGAAGATCATTGATGACTTGACTTTGCTCATGAAGATCAATGGTGACGTGCATCTGCTCATGAAGATCAATGGTGACTTGCCTTTGCCCATGAAGAACATTGGTGACTTGACTTTGCCCATGAAGAACACTGGTGACTTGACTTGACTCCTGAGGTCTAACTGTGGTAGTGCTTAACTCATGAGGTCGGTTAATTTAATGAATCTTCTCCTCCACTCCTCCATGCTGGCTGGGGAACGGAGACAAAATCCCACACCACTGGATCTGATCAGATGGAGTTTTTCTGTAATGATCGGGACACAGGAGACGAGAGATCCAAGAGCAATGTGTGTTTATTGGGTAATCCAAAAATCTGAATCAAAACAAGCAGGGGTCATAACCAAAAATCAGTCCAGAAACAAACAAACAGGAAACAAGAAACTCGAAACTAGAGGGAACACCGGGAAACCAGATGACGGAAAATAAGGACTCCATGACACAGACAGAAAACAGACCAGTATAAATAGACAGGATAATGAAGATGAAAGTGAAGACACCTGAGTGCAATTAATTAATTACCGTGAAGAAGGTACAAGGCTTTGTGGGAAATGTAGTGCCTGCAGTGATGTGCCTATGGGGAAGTGAGACCACTAGTGGACACCCAGGGAACCACAGACCAGACACCGTGACACACATGCAATCAAACCTCTTCAAAAGATTCAGAATGCAGCAGCATAAAACTAATGAGGCAGCTTTGAATTAATGGTTAGAGACTTGGAATAGCTATCCGAAGGTTGCCGTTTTGATTCTCGGTGCTGGCTGGAGTTTTAGGTGGCTGGTAGTGAATCAACAGCACTCTTTTCCCTCAATACCCATGATTGAAGTGCCCCTTGAGCAAGGCACTGAACCCCAAGTTTCTCCCCAGGTGTTGGATATATAGCTGCCCACTGCTCCGGGTGTGTGTTCACTTCTCACTGCTGTGTGTGTGAACTTGGATGGGTTAAATCAAATTCCGAGTATGGGTTACCATACATGGCAAATGTCACGACTTTCACTAATAAATAAAAACCAGCAAATAGCCACCAGCACCAGGGCAGCAAATGTCCAAACGCCTCCTGAGCTTGTGACCAATGGGACCTGTCCTGGTCGGTGAAGTGACCCATCTGGTGATTTGGACTGTGATCGTGGGCAGTTCTGTCTGGGCTGATAATTGTTTCAAAGTTGGTGGTAAATTGTGTGTGATTCCGGTTGGCCAGTGGTTTGACTTTGGGATTTGGCAATAACTGGAGCAGTGGTTGGCAGCTCAGAGTTGGCTGTGGGTTGGGATGTGTCGGTTTTCCATGTGGCTGGTTCTGTGTTGTTTTGAGAAGGAAGATATGGATTGGCTATTGGAGTCCAGATAAAATACTCTGTAAATAATGGTAAATAATGGTGAGGAAGCAAGTGCAAGTAAATGAAATAGGATTTATTAACAATGAACAGAGAATAATGGCAGGAACAACAAGTATGTAGAGATGTCTGATGGTGATCCAGGAAGTGGCGATGAGTAGAGACATAAGGAAAGCATGACACAGGAACTGAGATGATCGGTCCATGGTGGTGTGGAGTGTATGGGGTTTCAGAATTGCGAAGATCCAACGACGAGAAACAGAGAAGAAACAGGAACGAGAAACCAGGCATATGATCGGGAAACTACAAACAACGCACTGACAAACACAAGATGAAAGACAGGGCAATAAGTAGGGATCGGGTAATGAGTGCACTGCACCTACTCCCACCTCTGACGTGTCGACCTCCACCACAAACTGACGTGTGGGATCAGAGGTGACTAAGATCGGAGCCGAAACGAAGCGGCTCTTGAGGTTGGTAAATACAGCCTCGGCTGAGACCACCTGAATGTAGTTCTGGGGGAGGTCAAGGCGGTCAGAGGTGAGATTAGTTGGCTGAAATTGCGAATAAAATGCAGATAAAAATTGGCGATCCCAGAAACCGCTGTAGGGCCTTACGGGAATGTGGACTTGGCCAATCTATCACAGCCTTCACCTTGTCACGATCCATACGCATTCCCTCAGATGAGACGCTATAACCTAGGAAGGAATCAGGCTGTGCATGAAATACGCATTTCTCCACCTTGACAAAAAGCCCATTCTCTAGTAACCTCTGGAGCATTCGTCTAACGTGTTGCACGTGTTCCTCGAGAGACGAAGAAAAAATCAATATGTCATCCAGGTAAACATATATGAACTGATCTACCATGTCTCTCAACACGTCATTGTGCTTGAAAAACCACTGGCGAGAAGGAAAGCCTGAATGGCATAACCAAGTATTCAAAGTGCCCTCTAGGGGTGTTAAAGGCAGTTTTCCACTCATCACCCTTCTGATGCGGACCAAATGATAAGCGTTACGTAAATCCAATTTTGTGAAGATGGATGCTCCCTGTAACCTCTCAAAGGCTGAAGACATCTACGGCAAAGGATAGGTATTCTTCACTGTGATGTTGTTCAGCTCTCAGTTATCAATACAAGGTCACAGAGAACTATGCTTCTTACCAACAAAAAAGAACGCCGCCTCCACTGGAGAAAAGGAAGGGTGGATGAACCCTGATGCTAGAGAATCAGAAATAAATTTCTCCATGGCAGTGAAAACCATTGCCTCCTCCTTAAAAACAGAACCAGACACAGAAGAATAAACAGACACCAGACAAGACTGATGACAACACTGGCTCCATAAGGTGATGGTGTCGGAACCCCAATCCACTCGTGAATTGTGTTTGACTAGCCAGGGGTGACCTAAGACAATGGGTGCCACAGGGGAGTCCATGAGGAGGAAGGGGATGGTCTCAGTGTGGTTTCCAGAGGTGAAGAGAGTTATAGGTCCAGTGGTGCGGGTGATGTTGGGAAGTTCCTACCCATTTGGTGCACTGACGGAGATAGTAGTCTCAAGTTTACTACCTGGCTGGCTCTTTTACCGGGCAGGTGAGTAGAAAATGTCCAGAGCCACTGCAATACAAGCAAAGTCCTCTGGAACTCCACCTCTCTCTCTCCTCCTGGATCAGTCAAACTCTACCCACCTGCATGGGCTCATGATCGAGGACGGAACTGACCGTGTTCTCTCTGCTCGGGTTGCCACTCTTAGGTTTGCCGGGGAGACGTGTAGGACAGGCGTGCGCCCCCAGTTGATTGATGTGAGTATCCATGTGGAGCACCAAGTCGATAAGCCCATTGAGGCTGGATGGCAACTCAGGCAGGTAGATCTTTTTCTGAACACAGTCTGCCAACTAATGTTGTTTTCGTCAACAATGACGATAACAAAATGATGTCGTTGACGCACCTTTTTTTATGACGATAACGTGACGATGACTAGCTAAAAATGGCTCTAATGTGACTAAAACATGACGAGACATTTTCAAGTTTTCGTTGACGTGACGAGACGAAACGAAAATGATTAGAAGTCTGACGTTCACAATGCATATCATTTCTGCCTATTTTGGAGAAGCACTCGGCTGCAGCCTGCAGAACGAGGCGGGGCTGCACCTGGGACGGGGGTGGAAACTACTTTTAAATGCGCACTTGAGCAGCACAGCGCACTGTGACTCCATGTTGCTTTGAGCACATCATTCTGCACCTGCGATGTGCATACGCGCTTTGTGCGCTCTGTTTTGAAGCATTTCATATTATCATGGTTTTGCGCACTTAAAGATTATTAAAAGCCTATATTTTTATACCTAACCTACACAATACATTTAAAATGAGCATAATTTAATTGTATATTATTTGTGTGTAGTGTAGTCTATATAAATACATACACTTCTTAGCTCTTGACATTCATATATAAATATAAAATTGTGATATTTGCTGCGGGGTGAGGGTTTTGATAACTCTCTCTTTTTTGACCATACATGTGTTTGCATCCCTGAATGTTTGTGTCACTTTTGTTAGACAGGGTTGTATGATGTTTGTGTTTACAAATAATATGCATCTTCTTGTTGCACTGGCAGACAAGTTGAAGCACAAGTTGTAGAGCATAAGTATGTTTTCCTCAATAGCTTATATTTTGGGCACGTTGTTCATTGCGCTTTAGAAATTTCTCAAATAAAGCCACAATTGCCAAAGTAAGAATGTTTTTATTCCTGGCTTTTTTGGAGTAAAACAGTGATTCCACTGTTACCACTTTATCTGTGTGTAATGTTGTAGTAGCTCAAAGTATTTTGCTGTTTAAACCATTCCTTTGTTAATGTGATTACTGGTGAAAATAGGCAATGTGGTGAAATTTTAGAAGAGCATCAATTCATGGAAAAAATATAACATGAAATATGTGGATAAAAGGTCTCAGCTTGGCAGCACTGCATCTCCATCAATGAGAAAGTCTAGTTTATTATGCAAAGCTTTTAAGGTTAACTGTTGTTTTATGAATTGCAACACTCGTTACAACCTGTCAAACCTAAGTCCATTTCCAATACTTTTTAACCTAAATTAATTTGTTAAAGACAACTTTTTTGTTTTTTACTAAAATTGATTAAAACTTGACTAAAACCTTTTTGTTTTTTAGTCGACTAAAACTTGACTAAAACTATGAAGTTTATAAGTGACTAAAATGTGACTAAAACTAAAAAGCATTTTCGTCCAAAAGACTAAGACTAAGACTAAAACTAAAAGAGCTGCCAAAACCAACACTGCTGCCAACCCATGCAGGAACATATCCCACTGCGCCTCCTAATTCCACTTGCACTTGTCCGCCAAGGTGCGAAACTTGATAGAGTAATCTGCCACGGAGTAATTCCCCTGTTTTAGATCTGCGAATCTTCTGGCAGCCTCCTTGCCAGCCACGGTTCGGTCGAAGACCCTCTTCATTTCGGCCGTGAGGGTGTGTAATGAGGCGCAGCATGGGTCTGGGTTCTCCCACACCGCCGTTCCCCACAAGGCTGCCCTCCCGGAAAGCCGAGTGAGCACAAATGCCACCTTGGACTCTTCTGTCTCGAAGGTGCGAGGCTGCAAGGAGAAATGCATGGAACATCTAGTAAGGAATGCTCTACAGAAGTTAGGCTCAATGGAATAATTCTCAGGAACAGGTAGGCGGGGTTCCGGCTTGACTCGGGGACAGCCCGGGGAACAGAAGGTGTGGGCAGTGCAGCGGAAATGGTCAGCAGTTGGATATGCTGGGTGAGCTCGGACACTTGTGTCATCAGCGCTTGGACATCACGTCTGGTGTTGAGGATGCTCTCCTGCTGTTGATCCATACGGGTGACGCTGTGGTGGATGAATTCGGATAAGGATGTGGAACTTGCTGCTTCCATGTTGTTTCTGTAATGGTAAATAATGGTGACGAAACAAGTGCGAGTAAATGAAATAAGATTTATTAACAGAGTCCAATGAACAGAGAAGAACGGCAGGAACAACAGGTATGTAGAGATGTCTGACAGTGATCCAGGAAGTGGCGATGAGTAGAGACAGCAGGAGAGCGTGACACAGTAACTGAGATGAATGGTCCGTGGTGGTGAGGAGTGGATTCGGTTCCAGATGTGCGAAAATCCAACGACGAGACAAAACAGGGAAGAAACAGGAACGAGAAACCAGGCATACGATCTGGAAACTTCAAACAACGCTCTGACAAACACAAGACAAAAGACAGGGCAATAAGTAGGGATCGGGTAATACGTGGCAGCTGTGGCTGATGAAAAATTTAAGGAGATGCCCACATGAAACGATCAATGCTGATGAGAGACACACAAAACTCCACCAACATACTGCAAAGCAGAGGCGACGGTTTACCAACCGTGACAATATCTTTCAACTAAGGTCCAGGATGTGGTGGAATCGTACAGGTTGATGTCTTTAGTGGTGTGATATTGAGCAATCAGCGTTTGAGCGCTGGAAATGGGTTTTACTGAGATTGGTGGAAGATCAGCAGTGTATCTAATATCTGGACTATCTGAAAGAACCTGAGTGGGTCTGAAATCCTGGTCTCCTCTGGGGTGGATGGGTGGAGGATAGGTCGGATCTGGTGGATAGAAGTTGTGTTTCTGGTAGTTTAGGAAGCTCTGGAGGTAACCGACAGCACAGCTGCAGACCCGGGGATTGTGGGTCAGATAAACGTAAGTCAGCTCAGGTTTGGATGAGAAGAACCAATCAGGCATCAGCGAGACACTTTTATTCTCCAGGTCGAAGGTCTTGAGGCTGCTGGAGGACACATGCACCAGGAGATGCTGAGGCAGCACGGGCAGCTTGTTCTGAGACAGGTTAATGAACTCCAGACACGTCAGGTCACTGAAGGTGCCATCATAAAGGTAACAAATCTGGTTCCTGTCAAAGTAGATCTCCATCAGACCAGGAGTGCAGCAGAACACCAGTCCTCCCAAACCAGTTAACATGTTACCACAAAAACGCAGGAAGCTCAGCATCTCCAGCATTGGACCTGAAAGAGACAGAGTTTTTCAGAATGAAAGTTAGTTTAGTTAATTATTTAGTTATTATTAATTATGTAATAAGCCAAAGAGAGCCATCTGAGAGTCTTCGGGCTATTGGTTGCTTTTCTCAAGTTTCAAGACACTGATGTTTGTGTACAGATCAGCAAAACTTGCTTGTTGTATTCCTCATTTGTAATTCACTCTGGATAAAAGCACTTATTACATGAATAAATGTAAACATTTTCCAGAAGAGATCAGATGTGCTAAAACACTAGTCTCATTTAAATCTAGACTTAAAACTCATCTTTTTAGCTGTGCATTTATTGAATGAGCACTGTGCAATGTCCAAACTGATTGCATAATAATTTCACTGTTTTTTTTTTTTTTTTTTTTTTTTTTTTTTGTTTCATGTAAAATCATTTTCTAACTGTTTTAAATTCATTTTAAATTAGAATTTTTTAAAAAAATTTAAAATTGCTTGTTTTATTCTTTGTATTCTTTTTCTTCATTATTATTTTACTTTCTTTTATGTAAAGCACTTTGAATAACCATTGTGTACGAAATGTGCTATATAAACAAACTTGCCTTGCCTAAATGTGCCATATATGTTAACATTGTAATTACTTTTTTAATTATACATGAGCTGACACTGTCGAGTATGTTACTCAGTTTGGAAAGATTTAACAAATCTTTGACATTCCATGCATTCACTGACTGATGGATTCTCACCTTTAAATGGAAAAGTCAATTTCTGTCACCACTATGAACCAACCATTACACAAAATATGAAGAATATAAATAAGCTGTCCATGACAGGTCTAAAGACCAGAACAAAAATACACTCTACAAAAAATTGCCTAATTATTATCAGAAAATTTCAGTAAATAGAGATAACTTTTTTTAATATATGTATATTTTTAATCAATACCACACAGCCCTAATTATGATAGTAGAGCAGAAAATACACTTTTATTTCTATGATAAAACACATACTAAGATATGCTTTCAATACTTTTTGAACAAACTGTTTCATACAGTCAGTGTCTTATCAAACTCTGCAGGGCACTGAATTTGAAGTTTGGAGACCCCTGCAGTATGCTAATGTATCAAGCCTTTTTAACCATGAGTGCACATTTTGATTTGCCACACTCCTGACTATCTTTTCCTGCACCTTATTTTGATCGACCAGCAAGTGTACCTAGCATGCATTCAAAGCATCAGAAATGAAACACTTATTAATTTATATACAATATATTCATAATTAACGCTAAGAAAAAAACATTTAAAATACAATAATACTGTTCAACCAACAAAATTATATTTTATTTTAGTGATGTCAAATGATAGTAAAGGAAAAATTAGAACATGTTACGGTAGGTCACATGCTCTCAAGGCTCCATAGTGAGCTCATTTTAGACTAGAAAATACATATAAATTCAAGATATAAAAAAATTATATAATTGTACATCCAACCCCAAAACGAGGGTTATGTGTTTTTTTATAAGGGGGTTATTATGCACTTTTATGAAACCAACAACTCAGAGACCAATACATCTGAAAGTCATGCAGAACTTACAAAGTCCTATTATGTGATGCATATTTTGTGCAGCTGGCATTATTGACCAGCATTGGAGTGTAGTATAATAGCCTTTATGCATGTGCTTTAGGTTCATTTTTGGAGGATTTGTGGAAAATGGAGAGACAAATCTGTACTTATTTCACTAAGTATTGATGATCAGTGACATGAGTGTAACAGAAGATCAGTTGTAGTAGAAAAACAAGTTGTTGAGGACCAAGAAGTATATAAGCAATGAGGGTGAGGGCAGTGATGAAGAATAGGCAGGGGTGGATTTATTGAATAGGGGGTCTAGGCAAAATATAGGAATGGGGCCCAAAAAGAAGAAAAAGTATACAGTACAATAATTGTACTCCTATATGAAAAGCATTTAAGCGGCCCAAGGTGGTCACCAACCTTTGCCTAAAGGGTTAGTCCGCCCCTGAGAATAGGTTGTTGTGGAAGTGTTTTCAACAGGTATATATTTATATAATATCTTTAAAATGTGGGTCATGGCTTGATGACCGTGGGAAAATGTGGGTCCCAAGGCAAAACCAGTTGAAATCCACTGCAAACACAGCATATTTGGCACCATTTCACTATGACACTACTGCATTTTC